>NW_007733013.1:101053-111763 GCF_000696425.1 Galeopterus variegatus | reverse complement strand
AGATATGCATGAAAAACAAGTTTAGAGATCTAATGTACAACATGCAGAATAAAATTAATAAAATTGTATTATTTTAGGGATTTTTGTTACATAAGTTGATTTTAGCTGCTCTTGTCACACACAAAAATGGCAATGTGAGATGACAGATATGTCAATCTTTCACTACAGTAACCATTTTAGTATGTATATGTACCTCATACCACCATGTTGTAAACCTCTGACAAAGAAAATACCATTAGTACGGCACCTAAAATGGAGCCAAGAGGCCACCTCAGCTTGAGCTTCAGGCACTGTTTAACTGAAACACTCTAAAACAAGTTTGGCCTAAAGCTGCCTTCATACATGCTTTGAGTTTGAAACATAGTGAAATGCAATCTAACTTGATATATAAACAGATAGGAAACTAACTGATGAGTATATACGCTGTAAACAAGCAAGTGAGTCTCAGCCAATCATAGTAACTGAACCTTCAGCCAATCAGAAGCAGAAAGCTGCCAAACATGACCATATAAGGCAAACGCTGACTATAGCCAATCAGGTTGTGTTTGGATGTCACTTCCTTTTCTCTAACTATAAATATGACCAGTGCATGTGGTGGGGTGGAACACATAGTAACTGAACCTTCAGCCAATCAGAAGCAGAAAGCTGCCAAACATGACCATATAAGGCGAACGCTGACTGTAGCCAATCAGGTTGTGTTTGGATGTCACTTCCTTTTCTCTAACTATAAATATGACCAGTGCATGTGGTGGGGTGGAACATTCTGAGCCGTTTTGGTTTGGAGTAGTACCAATTCTAGAATTATTAACCAAGTTTTCAATTATACTTTCTTTGTTTATCCTCAACAAGATGGTTGTTTACTTTGGTTAACACCTTAAATATACACACAAAATGTTTGTTTTGAAAAATAGAGTGTCTATTGCCAACAGCACTGGCTGTCTAAATTTAAAAATGCTCCCCCCAGAAATCAAACACCAGCTAACTGGTTGAAAGTAAATATGCCAATTACTCTCTCTAGCTACCATATTCAAATCCTTAAGTCTCTTATGTAACAATAAAAAGTTGTAACAGGAAAACTTTCACCATTTTTCATTTAACTAACGCATGGCAAAAATACTACACGAAGTGTTCAGAATGCAGTTTTTTTGTTTGTTTTGTAGCTCTTAAGCTATACTCTGTAACATCCTCGCTTTTCTGCAATTAAATTTTGCTTCCCTCAAATGAGTGACATTTATTTCCAAACTGATGTGCCAGTTATACTTGTTATGGAACTTAAATATCACAAATATAATATGGACACAAGAAAAAGTGATCTCTCAAAGCCTGAATGCTTTGAAAAGATTTACTTTGGAAAAATTTTGGAGATTCAGTTTGTTTAAAAATATTTTGAAAACTAGCTGTGCAAATGAAAGGACAGAAGATAGTATATTATACATGAATATTTAAAAGAAGTATGCATTCATCTTGATTTATAAGTCTTTGTTTTCATTTCAGTAAAAGAGATTAAAATACGCAATTATTAATAATATGTATGGCTGTGTTTTTATGTGAGAAAAACAATGCTGACCTCCAACGTGGTCTTACAGTCACAGAAATGGCCTTGGCCCTGTATCAAAATATTCTCAATAAATAGCAACAAAAAATTAGGTTATTTATTTAACAATTGTATGTGTGATTACTGCTTTAATTAGTCAACTTACAGGATAGATCATATCACAGGAGAAGACCTTTAATGTATGAGACAACAAGTTCACTGTGCAGAGTGAAATAAGCACAATGTATAAATAGGTATTTTGATAAGGAAACTGTATATACAATGTTATATTTTATGCATTCACTTGTAAGTTATAGTATGCACCTTATATGGTAAATAAATGTACTGGTGTGGAGGTAAAATGACAAAAAAATATTTTAATAGGCAATTGGGAGTTGAAAGTACTCATTGAATTTTATTTATTGTTCAGGATAATACTAAAAAAGTGGGTGGTTAAGGATTAAAGACAATAAATATTCTCAAGAAAAATGATAAAATCAATGATGTCTTTCTGTTTCAGCTCCAACATGTAAAAAGCATGTATGTCATTGCTCCTGCCCTTATAAGAAAAAAAGAAGTTGAACACACTGAAGATCAATGACTTAGGCCCGTTAAAGCGTGGAAGTCCCATAGTAAACTGCCGCTCTGAAATTAGAGAGGTAGGTAAATCCAGAAAGTCACAACTGAGAACTGCTTAACTGGAGCAAAAACCACTGGAGTGATAAGCTGGTAAAATCACTTCAATGGTGATTTTAAAGAACACCTGACAGCTGAGTGTGAACTACCTTGAAAGTAAAAAATTCCCGGAGCCCAGAGTCTTAGATGGGCTCCTGGACACTAACAGATTTTACCTCCAAAAACCCATCATTTTCTCACAGTTGAAAAGGCAAGAAATCCCTTATGGCAGAGGGAAGGGAAAAAGTAACAATTGGGAAATATGCCCAGAGCATTCTTCCTAATAAAGATCTAATTTTCAGGAGCAAAGACTTTACTAGAACCTTATCCCACTTGTAGAAAAGATATTCCTCTGTCACTGGTACCTTCTACTCTATGTATCTCACCTGCCAGTTGGAGGGAAAGCTAAGAAACACTTGCAAAGTTCACAGTCCAAAGACTTAGGTCCACTAAAACACTGAGACTTAATGATGAGATTATAGAATTTTCCCTCCTCCTCCATATCCTAGTATCACACTATCAGGCCTCCAGTATAATAGTGAATTACAAGATCTGATGTTACCAAGATGGTGGAATAGACAACCCTCCTCTCCACCCCACCACACACACTCAAAAGGTGAACTTGTAGCTATTAAAACATAAAAGCTGTCATCTTGAAATCATTGGAACTTGAGGGAAAAGGAAGAGACCCGCTGTGTCTGTGATGGAGTGGAAAGTCACAGTGAGCAGAAGGGATCATTCTAACTAGACCCAGCCTCAGATGCTCAAGCATGGCACAGCGCATAGAGCAGCTACCACTCACAGAGCATCTGCCTGGACACAGTAAAGCCGCAGTAGTGCCCTTCGTGTGAAGCTACTTGGAGTCTGCAGGGGAGAAGGGTGCCATGACTGCACGATCCCATTTCCCAGGCCAGCAAAGTTGCTCTCAAGTTTTCTCTGCACCCACATAAGAAGGAAGGGTCATTGCTGAGGACAGGAAATAATCACACAGAGGTCGGTAAGTCTTTGTGGGGAACTCATGCCGGGCTTGCCCCTTAGGAAATGTTTGCAGTTTTGGGGGGTGTGGGGGCTGATCCAACAGGAGTGCATCAGCGAGCAGGGCAGGTAGCTGATTCGTCTTCTAGTCACCATAGGCACCACACAATGGAGACCAGTCAGAGTGATAGAACGCCAGGGGGCACAGTTTGTGGAAAGACTCACTCCCAGAATTTGCACATGACCTAAAAGTGAATAAAAGGATGATAATTTCAACCCAGTCCATGCAAAAAGCTATTTTCACTCTGAGAAACAGCAGCAAGGCAGCAATTTAGCTCAGGCAAAGAGTTCAACTTCCAGTTCCCACAGGAAGCTTTCCACAGTCAGAAAACTAACTAAGGGATGGCAAATTAAGCTTCAGTGCAGGGTTGGAGTGCTGATGGTAGCCATTAATCCACCAAAACAAACAAACAAACAAGGAAAAACACAGACCAGAAGCAAAGTTCTGATACTGAGCAGTAAGATCTGACATCACCAAAAAAACACCTCTAAAGCCTGGGAGAGGTAGCTATCTCATCAAATGCAAAGGCATACATGTAAAGACATAAAGACTAAGAAAAAACAGAAAAATATGACACTACCATAGGAAAACAACAAAGCACCAGCAATGGACTCAGAACAGTGGATTAACAAAATGCCTAACAGAGAATTCAGAATAATACTCTTAAATATGTTCAGAGAGATGAAATAAAATACAAATTGAAAATTAAATGATATTTGGAAAACAGTACAGGAACAGAGAAACTTGACACAGAAATACAACCAAAGTTTAAAAATCAAACATAAATTCTAGAAATAAAGAATATATTTCCGAACTGAAAAAAAATCAATAGAAAACTCAAACAGCAAACTTGATCAAACAGAGAATAGAATCAATAATCCCAAAGACAGAACATACAAAATTATTCAATCAGAGAAGCAAAAAAAAAAAAAAAAAAAAGGAAAAGAAAGAAAGAAACCCAAAGGACATATATTGGGAGAAAAGACTGCCTCTTCAATAAATGGTGCTTGGAAAATTGGACATCAATGTGCAGAAAAATGAAACTGGACCTGTACCTCTCTCCATATACCAAAATCAACTCAAAATGGATTCAAGAATTAAGTATAAGACCTGGAACCATAAAACTACTAAAAAGAACCATAGAAGAAGCACTTCAGGAAGTAGGACTCAACAAAGACATCATGAAGAAGACCTCAAAAGCAAAAGCAACAAAAGAAAAAATAAGCAAGTGGGATTATATCAAAGTAAATGTCTTCTGCACAACAAAGGAAACAATCAACAGAGTGAAAAGACAAACTGCAGAATGGGAGAAAATATTTGCAAACTATGCATCCAACAAGAGATTAATGTCCAGAATATACAAGGAACTCAAATAACTTCACATTAAAAAAAATCCAGTTAAAAAATGGACAAAGGAGCTGAATAGACTTTTTTTCAAAGGAAGACATACAAATGGTCAACAGGTATATGAAAAAAACGCTCAACATCATTAATTATTAGAGCAATGCAAATCAAAACCACATTGAGATATCATATCACCCCTGTTAGAATAGCTATTATCAAAAAGACTGATAATAACAAATGCTGGCAAGGATGTGGAGAAAGGGAAACTCTTCTACACTGTTGGTGGGACTGTAAATTAGTGCAGCCACTATGGAAAACAGTATGGAAGTTTCTCAAACAAATACAGATAGATCTACCATATGATCCAGCAATCTCATTTCTGGGTATGTACCCAAGTGAATGGAAATTATTGTGTCAGAGATACCTACACTCCCATGTTCATCACACTTTTATCTTCAATAGCCAAAATATGGAACCAACCTAAATTTCCATTGACGGATAACTGGATAAGGAAAATGTGGTAGGCACACTAAATGGAATACTACCAGCTATAAGAAAGAATGAAATTCTTCCATTCTCAGCAACATGGATGAGCATGGAGAAAATTATGTTAGGTGAAAAAAGCCAGGCCCAGAAAGAGAAATACTGCATGTCCTCACTCATAACTGTGTGCTAAGAAAGAAGGAAAGAAAGAGAGAGACAGACCACAATAATATGTTAAACTTTCAGAATGAGAGAACAGACCTATGGTTACTATAATTGGGAAGGAAGGAAGAGGAGAGGAGTTAGGGAGAAATTGAGTAAAAGACACATAAAGAATATTTATCATTTGTAATAATGAATATGTTAATAATATTGATTTGATCATCACATATTGTACACAAATTCTGATAGTCAACACTATACTCCCAAAATATGTATAATCAATTCTGCTTCAATTAAAAAGATAAATTAAATTAAATATTTAAATTTAAAAAGAGAAAAAAAACAGAAAACAAAACAGAATTGCATCAATTATAGGACTCATTCAGGTAAAGTAATGTATATGTAATTGGCTTTCCTGAAGGAGATGAAAAAGGAACAGACCTAGAAAGCATGTGTAAGAAAATTATAGCGGAAAATTTTCAAAGTATGTAGAAAGATGACAAGATGACGGCATCTACTACAGGAAGCTCAGAGGTTACCAATCAAATTCAGTCTTAAAAGGAACACCCCAGGGGCTGGCCCGGTGGCGCACTGCTACAGTGCGCCGCTTGGGAAGCGCGGTGGCGCTCCTACCAAGAGTTCGGATCCCACATACAGACCAGCTGCTCACTGGCTGAGCGAGGTGCGGGTGCAACACCGAGGGTTGCGGTCCCATTGCCGGTCCTGGCCCGGTACGGGCACGACACTGAGGGTTGCGATCCGTTGCCGGTCATGAAAAAAGACAAAAAGGAAAAAAAAAAAAAAAGGAACACCCCAATTCACAACATAATCAAATTATCAAATCCCAACACTAAGCAAGAAGAAAAAATGCAGCAAGAGAAAAGAAACATAAAACGTTCAACAGTGCTCCAACACATCTCTCAGCAGATTTCTCAGTAGAAACCCTATGGGCCAGGAGACAATGGAATAATATATACAAAGTGTTGAAGAAAAAAGACTGTCAGCAAAGAATTCTGTACCCAATGAATATAACTCTCACATATGAAGAAGAAATAAAGTCTTGTCCAAACAAACAAAAGCTACAGCTATGAGAACTCATCAACACTACAACCGACTTATAAGAAATGCTAAAGGGAGTTCCTTTAGTTAAAAGATGACAACACTAAAGTGTGACAAGAAAACATTTGAAGGTACAAAACTCACTAGTAAATTGGTTTACTGGTGTTCAGTAATTTATTAATATTCGGACAACCTGAGAATACTCCAAGATTCTAAGGTTGATGAACAAACTACTTATATCTTTATTATGAAGGCTGAATGGCAAACCAAACAAGGTAATAATAAATTTTATAACCATATAAGAGATAGGCAATGCAGTGGACTGAATTACGTTCCCCCAAAATTCATTGAAGCTTGAATTTTAGCCCCCAACTTTTAAGTTTTAGAAACTTAGCCCCCACTGTGACTGTTAGGAGGATGGGAAATCCTATTACAGTAATTGAAAGGTGGAGCCTTGAAGAGGTAATTGGATTGTAGGACTGTGCAGTACTGAATGGATTAAAAACGGTGGTCGGGGGTGTAGTTCTGAGGGCGTTAAAAGAAGAAGAAAGTCTCTCTCTCTGTTTCTCTGCTGTCTGCTTCCACCGTCTTGCATTGTGAGACTCCTGGGTCACTGTCACCACAACCAGATGGACTTTGGACTTCCCAGCCATCTGGAACTTTGTGGAAGTTGGAACTTAAGAGTGTGAATCCGAGTATATGGCAGAAGAAATATCTAAGCAGCAAAGCATTAAGGAAGCTGCATACTACTTGTAACAGCCTATGTTGTGTTATGATGGCAGAGGCATGACATAAAGCCAGAATTTAAAAGTGAAGGAGAGTATAAAGATTTGGAAAATTTGCAGCCTTGCCACGTGGTAGAGAAGCAGAGAGTATTTTCAGAAGAAAACTTCAGTGATACTAAGAAGACTGACACAAAAGTATGGGATTATCAAGAAAAGGGGAATAAGGCCCTGAAGACATTGCAGAAGGCTCTGGGACCAACTCTTCCAATTCAAGACCAAAGGCCTAGGGAGACAGAATGGTCTTGCAGAACAGGCCTGAGGCACCCTCCACAGGCTCACTGCCCAGGGCCACCTCAGAAAGCTGCTTCTAGCACCAGCACCCCACGTGCTTTGGCTGCTCCAGCTATGGCTAAATTGGCCCCAGGTGTGTCCCACAGTTTCAGAAAATACAAGCTAGAAATCTTTGTGGTGGCCATGTGGAGTTAGGTCTGTAGGCTCACAGAATACCAGAGCTCTGAAGGCTTGGGAGCCTCCACCCCAATATCAAAGGATGTATGGAAAATTCTGGGGACCCAGGAAGAGATATTTCACAGGGGAGGATTCACTACAGATGGGCTTTGCTAGAGCAATGACAAAAAGGAAATGTGGGGTCAGAGTTGCAGCAGAGAAACCCCATCAGTGCCATGACTAGTGCAGCTGTGGGAGTGGGACTGCCATGGAGACCCCAGAATTGTGGAGCTACCAGCATGCAACACCAGCCTGCAGGAACTGAAGCATTGCCTGAGACCACGAAAGCCCTAGAATCAGAGCTGTCTGAGTTCTTGGGGACCCACCCCCCACACCAATGTGCAGAGGACATCAAACATGGTGTCGAGGTACATGATTCATCAGCTTCAAGATTTAATGCCTGCCCTACTGGGTTTCAGACTTGCTTGGGACCTGTTACCCCTTCCTTTTGGCCTTTTCTCCCATTTTGAATGGGAGTATGTACCCTATACTTTTCCCACCATTGTATCTTTGAAGTAGATAATTTGTTTGACTTCACAGATGGGACTTTGAATTTTGGACTTCTGAATTGAGACAAGTTAAGACTTTACAGATGAAATGAGTGTATTTGCATGTGAAAAGACATTAGTTTTGGGGGGCCAGGGGAAGAATGTAGTGGACTGGATTATGTCCTCCCAACCCTCATTGAAGCTTGAATTGTGTCCCGTAAGTTTTATGTATAAGAAACTTAACTCCCACGGAGGATGGGAAATTCTATTATAGTAACTGAAAGGTGGAGCCTTGAAGAGGTGATTGGATTAGAGGATCATGCAGTAGTGAATGGTTTAAAAGTGGTGGTCAGGGGCATGGTTCTGAAGGCTTTAAAAGAAGAGGAGAGTCTGTCTTTCCCTCTCTCTGCTTCCACCATCATGCAATGTGAGATCCCTGGGCCACTGTCACCACCACCAGATGGACTTTGGACTTTCCAGCCTCAGAAACTGTAAGCAATAAATGTCATTTTTCCTTATAAATCACCCAGTTTCAGGTATTTTGTTTTAAGCAACAGAAACGGGCTATTAAAGGCAATATTAAAAAATATAACTTGATACAACGAAATGTCAAAAAGTGGAGAGGAGAAACATCAAACTGTAGAGCTGGCTTTAGATTTATTCATTCTTCTTAGCAATCAAAGTCAGATTGTCATTTACTTAAAGTATAGCTATAACATTTATAGTTATAACAGATTTGTTATAACTATAAGACGTTTTTTGTGAACCTCATGGTAATCACAACACTGAAACCTATAATAGACATTCAAAATAAATAGTGAGAAATCAAAATATACTACTGGAGAAACCCACTTAATTACAGAGAAAGACAGACAGACTGAATTTTTTTAAAAAAGGAAAAAAAGGATCTACAAAAAAGAAAAAAAAATAATAAAATAGCAATAAAAAGTTTCTACATATCAATAATACCTCTAAGTGTAAATGGATTAAATGACCCAATTAAAAAAACACAGAGTGGCTAAATGGATTATAAAATAAGAATCAACAATATGCTGCTTACAAGAAACTCATTTCACCTGTAAGAGAACACACTGGCTAAAAACAAAGGGAGAGGAAAAGATATTTTATGCAAATGGAAATCGAAAAAGAGCAGGAGTAGCTATACTTATATCAGATGAAATAGACTTCAAGTGAAAGAAAGTAAACAACAACAACAACAACAACAACAAAAAACAACATAAGGAAGGCTATTATATAATGATACAGGTATAAGTCCAGCAAGAGGATATAACAATTATAAATATAATGCACCTAATACCACAGTAATCATATATATAAAGCAATCACTATTAGACCTAATGTAAGAGACAGACTCCAATACAACAATATTTAGGGACTTTCAGGAAAGGACAGATCATCCAGACAGAAAATTATCCAGGAAACATCAGAGTTAATCTCTACTCTAGACCAATTAGACCTAAACATACATTCATAGAACATTGTATCCAACATTTGCAGAATGCTCTTTTTTTTTTTCTCAGAATCACCTGGAACATTCTCTGGCATAGACCATATGTCACAAAACAAATCTCAACAAATTTAAAGCAAGTCTCAACAAGTTTGAAGCAGAGTTGGTTTTTTGAAAAGATCAAGATTGATAAATTTTAAATTGGAATAATGAAAAAAAAGAGAAGACTCAAATAAATAAAAGCAGAAATAAAAATTGAGACATTCCAACTGATACCACAAAAATAGAAAGAATCTAAAGGGACTATTATGAATAACTATACACTAACAAACTGGAAAACCTAGAAGAAATAGATAACTTCTTGGACACATATAACTTACCAAGGTTGAAATACGAAAAATTAGAAAACCTAAATATCAAAGGTTTGGATCCTCTATGGGTCAGCTGCCAAAAAGAAAAAAAGAAAAAGAAGGAAAACCTAATTAGACCAATACCAGAAATGAGATTAAAGCGGTAATAAAACTTCTCCCAGCAAAGTTTCCAACAATTCCTTAAAAAGATCATTCACTGTGAACAAGTACGGTTTATCCCAAGCATGCCAAGATGGTTCCACATGTATTTCCAACCCTTAGCAGTTATAGTGGGGATTAAGCTTCAATGAGGTGGGGGGGGGGGGAATCCAATACATAGCAATATATATAAATAACCCTAAAAACTTCAGAAAAAAATTCCGAGAACTAATAAATGAATTCAGTAAAGTGGCAGAATACAAAATCAAAACACAAACATCAGTAGCCTTCATATACACCAACAACAAAATAGCTGAAGAAGAAATCAAGAGAGTAATTTCATTCACAATAGTTACCACAAAAATAAAATAGCTAGGAGTAAATTTTATCAAAAAGGTTAAAGACCTATACAATGAAAACATGAAGCAATCATGAAAAACAATTTTTGAGGACACAAATAAATTCAAAGATATACCCTGTTCATGGGTTGTAAGAATTAATATCATCAAAATGTCCATATTACCCTAAGAAATCTATAGATTCAATGCATTCTCTATTAAAATGTCAATGACATTCTTTACAGAAATAAAAAAAAAAATCTTAAAATTCGTCAAATTTGCATGGAATCACAAAAAAGCCTGTATAGTCAAATGTAATCTTTTTTTTTTTTCCTTTTTGTCTTTTTTACTGACCAGTAATGGGATCACAACCCTCAGTGTT
>NW_007733013.1:98230-100678 GCF_000696425.1 Galeopterus variegatus | reverse complement strand
TGCGCCCGTACCAGGGACCGGCAATGGGATCGCAACCCTCGGTGTTGCTCCCGCACTGCGCTCAGCCAGTGAGCGGGAACCGGTCTCCACATGGGATCCGAACACTCCGTGGGAGCGCCACCGCGCTCCTAAGCGGCGCACTCTCCAGTGCACCACCAGGCCGGCCCCAGTCAAATGTAATCTTAAAAAATAACAGAACATAGGCATCATACTACATGACTGTATAAATGTATTATAAAGCCATGGTAATCAAAACAGCATGGTACTAGCATAAAGCAGACAAATTGACCAATGCAACAGAATATACAGCCCAGATAAAAAACTCATGAATTGGGTAAAGCCAACTGATTTTTGACAAAGGTGCCAAAAATATACACTAGGGAAAGGACAGCCTCTTCAATAAATGGGACGGGTAAAACTGGATATCCACATGCAGAAGATTGAAACCATACACAAAAATCAACTCAAATGAATTAAGGACCTAAATTTACAACCAAAACCATGAAACTACTGGAAGAAAATTTAGGGAAAATTCTACACATGGTGGGAATTGGCAGCACTTTGTGAACAAGACTACAAAGGCACAGGCAACTAAAACAAAAGTAGAAAAATGGCTGTATATTAAACTAAAAAGCTTTGAACAACAAAGGGCACAATCAAAATATTGAAGTGAAAACTGACAGGGTATGAGAAAGTGTTTGCAAACTACACATCATACTAGGACTAATATTCAATATATATAAGGAATTCAAACAACACTAAAACAAACAAAAAAAAAACAAATAACCCAATTAAAAATGGGCAAAGGATCTGAACAGATATTTCTTAAAAGTAGATACACGAATGTCCATCAAGCACTTAATAAAAATACTCAACATCACGAATCATTAGTGAAATGCAAATTAAAACCACAATGAGATATCATTTCACTTTAGTTAGAATGGCTATTATCAACAAGGCAAAAAATAACAAATACTGATGAGGATATGGTATACCAGGGACTCTCCTACATTGTTGGTGGAAATGTAAATTGGTACAGCCATTATGAAAAATAGTATTGAGATTCCTCAGAGAACTACAAATTTAAGTACCCTAAGACCTAGCAATCCCACTGCTTGAAATCAATATATCTAAGAGACACCTGCATCACCATGTTCATTGCAACACTATTCACAATAGTCAAGAGATGGCATCAAACTAAATGCCCATCAATGAATGAATGTATGAAAAAAAATGTGGTATATATACACAATAAAATGCTATACAGATTAAAAAAAAAAAAAAAGAAAGAAAAGGAAATACTGTCATTTGCAACAACATGGATGGAAGTAGAGACTGTCATGCTAAGTGAAGTACACCAGGTCCAGAAAGACAAATACAGCATGACCTCCCTCATATGCAGAATCTAAAATAAGAGAAAGTGGTTCTCATAGGAATAGAGAGTAGAATAATGGTTATCAGAGGCCAGGAAGACCAGAGGGAGAGCAAGGTGGTAGACGAATGGTGGACTAATGGGTACAGACTATGCTGTCTATCCTAAGAGAATCAATGTACTGTACATGCATGTATTAAAACACTATACCCTACGTGTATGTAAAATTAGAGGTTAGTATTTTTTTTAACTCAAAAAATACAACTTAAAATGCTAAAATACATAGCATATCTAAGGAAGAGTTCTTAGCAAAGCCCATAAAAAAACAAAAAAAGCTTACAAAATAAAAAAGTTAAAAAGAAAAAAGAAAAGGAAAAGAAAGGAAAAATTGAAAGCCTCTGAGTCTTATAGCTACTGCAAACATCAAACACAGCCTCGCTTCTGGGCAGTTACCATATGACCTCACACTAAAGGCCTACTTACCTTAGTTTCTATTACCTAATACCTTACGTCTGGCTTAATAAAATATTATAATGCATATTAAAAGGCAAAAATACAGCCTGAAAAAACAAAACAAACAGTAGAACAAGAACAAGATTTAGATATAGTAAAGATTTTGGAATTACCATACTGGGGATTAAAAAAAATATGAAAAAGTGTGAATAATATGCTATGGGCTCTAAGGGAAAAGTAGACAATGAAGAACAGAATAATGCAAGCAGAATGAAAGAAACTCTATGAAATAATAAAAAAGGTAAAGCAAGGCAAAGAAAAGCATTGTAAAGAAATAAAGAATACCTTTGAAGCGGTCATAAAGAGAACATATAAGGCTGATGAATAAAGAGTGAGCTTAAAGATAAGTGAATAAAAACCTTTCGAACTGAAATGAAAAGAGAAAACAATATTTTTTTTATAAAAGCAGAACAGAACACCCCAAAACTGTGGGATAATTTCAAAAGTTATGATCTATGCATAATTGAAACACCAGAAGTAAAAAGAGGCAATGGATCTTAAGAAATATTTTAAGTGGTTGGTAGCCAGGAACTTTCCAGAATTAGTAACATACCACAAAACCA
>NW_007733013.1:96315-96580 GCF_000696425.1 Galeopterus variegatus | reverse complement strand
TCAATTAAAAGCAGGGAAGGGATAAAATAAAGAGGTTCAAGGAAAACTAAAATAAATGTAAGGAAATTGTATTTTCTAATGAAAATACTTTTTAAACAATATGTTTTTCTTTTGTAATTTAAAAACTTATTTTTTAATAAATTTTGTGGGCATCACTTTGAGAACATAGAAAAAAACACTCAGAAATATATCTACTATGGTACACAGAAAAATAACTGCTGAAAGATTTTCTTTTATTGGTTAGGAATATTCATGGGGTACAAAG
>NW_007733013.1:18475-96293 GCF_000696425.1 Galeopterus variegatus | reverse complement strand
GAATATTCATGGGGTACACAGAAAAATAACTGCTGAAAGATTTTCTTTTATTGGTTAGGAATATTCATGGGGTACAAAGAAAAATAACTGCTGAAAGATTTTCTTTTATTGGTTAGGAATATTCATGGGGTACAAAGCTGACTGTCACCACTCATGTTGCTGAAAGATTGTAAAAGTCAAGGAAAACAAAGGGAAACTTGCCTTAACATATTTTAAAACATGTCACCAACCTATCTTACGTCAACAGTTGGATTTTACACAGAACAATTGTTAATTTAATAAAAACAGAAATATCTCCAGGGGAAGGAAATCATTAAGCCCTCAAAATCTTTGACAAAATCTGTCAATATCACAAATTATTGAAAAAATAGGGATTATTTAAAAGTACTGATAAGAAAAAGGGAGAAGTGTTCACATACATGATGTTAACATTTCACCACCATTACATAAGCATAAGACAAAAAAAGAATATGAATGAAAAATGTGTCTGATCTAAGGATCAGATCTTACACTCATCAAACAATTAAAATAAATCACAAAAACTACAATATATCTTAGTTTTTAAAATTTCATACATCAAGATTTATGACAAGTTAAATAAAAATGTAAATAAGTTGATAAAGAATGTTCCATAGTTATGACAGAATATATTAATGCTCTAGGGAATTTTGACAAACCATTTATTTTGATTTTCCTGTGGGAAGGTTCATAACTCAAAAGTACACAACAGAAGAACTGCAATAATCAATAATATATGATAAAAAATCCCAAATTACCATTGATCAAAACACACGAGAGTGTACAGGGAATGACATCCCTTGTTCTGATATACACTATGGTACAGATTAAATGACATTTTTCTCTTGCAAAATAGAGAAAATGGTTTAGAAAATAACATTCAGTCCTCATGAGGGTATAATAAAATGTCCAGTTTCATAGCTCAATGATAGCAAAGTAAATGATTATTACTTGCCTGGAGTACAATTTTATAATATTTATCAAGGTTTCTTGTAAAATACAGATCCCTTGATAGACAACCTCTAGATATTTAAACTAAGAAAATAATTAAGATCCAAGTAATTAGTTATATAAAAGAATGTCATCTCAGTGCTAATTTTAATAGCCAAAGATAAGAAAGAAAAAAATTACCTTGTAATGGTATAAAACAGTAAATGTAGAAAAATACCTGGTATTGTAGGAATGCTTATTTAAATAAAAATTTGATGTATCCATACAAATGAATATTAGAGTGATTTTTTGTAATGCAAGTAGTTACTTAGAGTAAGAAGAAATAGTTACACATTTTTAAATGTTAAAAGATACCAAAAACATTATAAAATCAGAAAAAAACCCAAAATATTTTTATTAATTATCTAACTTGATTTATATTTTTGATGAAATAATGTGAAATAGTGTTTTATGAAATGGGATATTGATTATGACATGATACTAAAATCAAATTGGGTCCAATACTATTTGTAATGCAAGTAGTTACTTAGAGTAAGAAGAAATAGTTACACATTTTTAAATGTTAAAAAATACCAAAAACATTATAAAATCAGAAAAAAACCCAAAATATTTTTATTAATTATCTAACTTGATTTGTATTTTTGATGAAATAATGTGAAAGTGTTTTATGAAATGGGATATTGATTATGACATGATACTAAAATCAAATTGGGTCCAATACTATGTTATGTAATCTAAATTATAGAATATACATGTATATATAGAACAAGTATGTATATAAAATATATTTCAGATTTTTATCTTATGTTAATTTCTTGAAAGATAAATGTATTGAACAATATTATTTATAGTGGATGTCCTTAAGTAGTTAAGTTATGGTTGATCAATTTTCTTTTTAGTGTTTTTATGTGTTTTCTAAATTCACTATTTTCTAATTTTCTTAGAATTAATATTGTAATTTTTGTAATGTTAAAAAAGAAACATCATCTTTCAATAAAGTGGTTTAATCTTGTTTCCTTGAATAGTATTCACCAAATGTGCGGGAGAAAAAGGAAGCTAGAAAGGCAAAATTCAAATCTTTATCTTCTTTTTTCTCCATAATCTTCAAATATTTTGACATGATTTCCAGGTGTTTGCTGAAGCAGTTCTGAACAGAAAGCTACAACAGTAGGTCAAATCCTTGAAATAACAACAGTCAAGCTACCTCAATAAACTGCCTAGGTGCTCTAATTTTCCTGCACAAGAAAGGAATGTGTGCTTAGATCAATTTTATGTAAAGATAATCCACTGAGATTCCAACTTAAAAATGTACAAGAATAAGTCTTAACTTCCAATACAATCCTTCAAAATACTGTCTAGAACAGAAGATCGATATTTGTCCATTGTCTAGGATAGACATTTTTACCTAAAGTGCAACTTCCCATGAAGAGTGTATTGTACTACAAGACTGCAGAAAACATTAGCATCTTGTCCAGAATCAGTATGTACAAGGGAATCAAAAGTTATTTCACAAAAATTACACTCTAATAATCTTAACACCTGATATCTCAGTTTTTACCTTACATTCATTAAAATATCCATTCACTAAAAATTAATATAAAATCACTGTATCCCCCTTACAGGCAATACAAACAAATGTTTATATTGCACAGAGTTCTCAGTTGCAGAAGAGAGAATCAAAATGATAATAAGGAAAAAGAAATTTTGCGAATGATGTATATAGCTCATACATTCACAAAAAGGGCTGAACAAAGTCTGTTGGCCATAAATTCAAGACCAGCTCTCCAACTGCAGCTGAGAACCAGGTTAACAAGTGACTGCTGCCTCTGCCCAGTGCAAATTAATGCAGAATGAGGAAGCTTCCAAAATAAGCACTCACTGCTGGCTCTAGAAAAACACTGACTCTACTACCTATGTAGCAATAGTAATAATGACCATTTATTGCCAGATATATATACATACATAAATAAGCATAAATATATAAATATATATGTATAAAGACAATGCATAATCATATAGAGGCATTATAATAATTTCAATTTATTCCAATGATTACTAAACTATTACATTGCCTCTGTGTATATCTAGATTTACTCTTTTATGAAATATATTCACTTCTGTCACTTATTGTGTCTTTGAGATATGGTCTACACAGAAACAGAGTAATTATTTAAATATATATGCTAATGCTCCAAAATAAAATAAAATAACTTTCTAAATTGAATACAAAATTTAAAGCTCAATAATCTTCAATTTTATTTTATCCAAGATTAATTTATTAGATTATATATAAATTAATGGTGATAAAATAAAAATTTACATCATCATTCAAAATAAAAACAGCTCTAAAAGCACATTATAAACTACATAACTTTAAACCAATAAAAATTGTACACCATGCATAATTTCTATAGCATACTTACAGAATAACAATATGTATGTTTTAAATAATCTAACGTTTTGACAAAAATACTGAAGCGTACTATTTGGGAATATTTTTACCATTAAAAATAATAATTAAGATAAAGTTTTATGGTTTATATATGGTTGGAAAATTAATTTGCCTTAGCGTCCTCATGTTCCTATAAAATTTTAAGTCTCCCGAGTAATGGAAATGTATAAACTATAGAGATGGAGAATGCTTGCTTTTATTTCTCCTAGAAACATTTTACTTTTTACGTACAATAAAAATTAGATCTGCAGCCTAGTGGTGGAGCTAATTGCTTCCCCCCAAAGAACTGTCTCTTATCTCTTCAGGATCCCAAAGGTTACATTCCTGAAAAGGCAGCTAGGTCAGGGCATTATTTTCCTTCCAAGGAAACTCTCTTAGAAGGGAGAGGAGAAAACGATCTCTTTCCTCATTATAAATAAAGAAAATTCATATTTTCCCAACTCTTGCCTGTGGACTGAGCCCACCATATACGTAGAGCATTTCTTCATCTGTTTCTTGCAATGCTGCTATTCAGGGTTGCTGGGCATGGGAGGACAGATATTGCAAGGTCACTTAGTGTTGATTGTGCTGTGAGTATAATGAAGCTCTTTACTCTGATCCAGATTCATGCACCTGAGATATACTGTGCAAGTGGAGTGATATCTCAGACCTTTCACAGTTTTTGACATATATTTAAATATTATTTTCAATACTTATTTAAATAGAGTAATTTGTTAATAGGGAGGTCCTAAATATATAATGGTCTATTTGTAGTCTTCTCTTTGGTTGTTATTAAAACTTATTTTTCCCCCAATTGTAACCTTTCAAGTTGTGCTCAAATACAGTTTTATCACATATGAAAGCCCCCAAAGATAAAAATTGTTAATGGACATGCTGGGAATTTCTTAACTACAGTAGCATAAAAAGAAGTAGCATAATTTATGATGGCTCAATCTCCATTTACAAGTTGTAGTCCAGAGATTATATTCCATAATCATTATATAGCTTTTGCTATTTACAGGAAGCAAAACAAATTAGCAATATTATCCTAACATTTTTCAAATGTCGTGCATTACTTTTCAGAGGTCTCCAATAACAAAAGACCTATGATTTATTTTGTAGGTAGAACTGGATGCGAAATCCATCAAGGGAGAAAATATATATATATATATATATTTTTTAAACTAGAATGAGATGCCTGATTTGAAAACGGCTGCAATCAGGGAATAAATCCATTCCTTTGCAAGACGAAAGGTTACATGCCGGCTTTTAGCTAAGAATTAATGAAATAAGGTACAATACTAAAATTACGATTATTTTTAAAACCTGAATGTTGATAGGATCAGTACAGATCACAATGGGTAGGAACATCTACAAATTCATATTTCAAAGTTAAAAATATTATTTAACACAATGTGTACTTATGCAACCTAAAATCAAAGTTTTATTTTTATTTTAAAACTGTATTTCTAGCTCGTGCATTTCATATTCTGTAGTACCATGATAAATGCAAGTCATAATCACTTCTAAAGAAATCAATGATCCAGGCAATATTACAAGCTTACTGTGAAATCTAGCTATAATATATCAACTTGCATATTTTAATTTGATGCTTGATAAATTGTGAATCATTACACAATTTTAAAGTACTTTTCCATGTTCTTATGATCATTAAATTAAATTCTAAAATTAAGAAATCACATTTAATGCATTTCAAGTATAGTTTACAAAATAATCTTTGAGAACTAAAGCTCTTACTATAACCAAGTGGAAAAGATAAGTTAGCAAAAAACAGATCAAAATAATATGACACTTACATTTACCTATAGAGTTGATTAATTAACCCTACCATAAGTATTTTAAATGTACAATTTACAAAAGACCTATTGTCAAGGTCAGAATTATAAAATTAATTATAAGATATTTCTAATTTTTTAAAAGACTTCCCTCTATTTCTTGTCTCTACTCTCTCTCCTCCCATTGTCTCTTCTATCCTGTCTAAATAAGTTTATGTTCCTATCACTTCTCTGACACTTTTCTTGTCACACAAACTCCACATTGCCAAATCCAATAGTCATTTCAATATCTTCACCTCAGTAGCTCTTTCAGAAATGTTTGATAGAACTTATCTCTTTTTTTCTTAAAACATTTTGTTCTCCTGGTTTCCGTGACACTCCTTTCCTAATTTTTATTCCTCATCACTTGTCACACATTCTTGTTCTCTTAGTTTGCCTGTCCCCTTCTCCCAACTTCTAAATATGGGCAGGCCCCAAGATTTTTGTCTTGGATTGTTTTCTCTTCTTAATCTACACAATTAAAAAAAAACCCAGGCCCCAAGATTTTTGTCTTGGATTGTTTTCTCTTCTTAATCTACACAATTAAAAAAAAAAAAAAAAACCACTTTTATACTAAATATTCATCTGTATAGTTATGAATCCTAAATTTGTATCTCCAATTGTAGCCTCATCTATGAATTCTAGATTTCAGTATTGCTATGATCTGAATGCTTGTGTCCCTCCCAAATTCATGTTGAAGTCCAACCCCTATTTTCTTGCTATAAGAGTCAAGGTCTTTAGGGGCAATTAGGTCACGAAGGTGCCACTTTCACCAACGGGATTAGTGCTTTCATAAAAGTGGTTGAAGGGAGCTGTTTTGCTCCTTCCGCCATATGAGGATGTAGCAACAAGGTGGCATCTATGATGAACTGCCGCTCACCAGACATTGAATCAGCTGGCACCTTGATATCAGACTTCTCATCTTCCAGAACTTTAAGAATACATATCTGTTGTTTATAAATTACCCCCACTAATGTATTTTGTTATAGCAGCACGACTGGATTAAGACAAACATCCAAATGCTGTGGAATCTAAGCAGGCAGATGCCCCTGTCTAAACTTTCTCCTTTCAGTCTTCAATTTCTCAGTAATTTGCACTTTCACCCCTTTGTTGTTACAATAAAATTAGCAGCTGTTTAGTTCTTCCATTTCTTCTCCCTTTCTCATGTACTCCATTATCAGATCCTGCCAGCTTTACTTCTATAACATACCCAGATTCAATGGTTTTCCACATGCTGTGCTACTCTTTAGCCTAAGTGACCCTCTTCTCTTACCTGAACAATTTCAATGAGTTCCTAAGCGGTTTGTCTGCTTTTATCCTTTCCAAATACTTTCTGCATGAAGCAACTGAAATAATGTTTTAAAAATATAGATTGTATTTGTCAACTTCATGCTTGAAATTTTCTAAAAGCTTTTTACCCCATTTAAAATAAAACCCAACCCCACTGCCATGGCATACAAGGGCCGGCATGATTGGGCTCTTGTTGCTAGCATCTCTCACAATATGTATTGTCACTTTTTCCCTCACTCACCATCATCCAACAACTCTGTTTTTGTCTTTGTTTTGTTTCCATTTAAAAAACATCAAACTTATTCCCAGTTTGGTGCTTCCACTATGTTTCCTCTTAGCCAGTCTTCCTCTGATTTGTGCACAGATGGATTTATTTGTCATTCAGTACTCAGCCCTATACTCTCAGAGTGGCTTTTCATGAATACCCAATATATAACATATAATGCTCACCCCAAGTCTCAATCGCTGTCATATTTCTCTCTTTTATTTCTATTATTTGAAAGCATCTTCAAATTTTCTTGAATACTGATTGTTTACTTCTTTTCTTTTTCTCACTCATTGTAATGTGTGCTACGGGAAAGCAAGGGCTATACATGTCTGTATCACCAACATGAGAACATGGTAAGAGCTCAGAAATTTTGTTGAATTAGTGGACATAGTGCTTGAATTTTCAAACAATCTGAGATATGTAATTTAAAATAACTACCATGATTTTTACTTTAAAAATGCATGCTGTGTAAAGATCAGCAAAAGATCCAGTAAAAAGTCAGTTAATTAGAAATGCAATTTGGAGAAAAAATGAACTGTTTTTCATAATTAAAGAACTCTATCTTTGTTTCTTCATCAAAATGACAGAGTAGACATTTCCCATCATCAGTCTTTCCCACAACTGATCAATTTACAACTATTAAAAAGCCAAAGACTGCCAACCTGGGGCTGCTGGACCTTGCAGGAAGAGGAAGAGAGACCCGCAGAGTTGTGGAGGCTGTAAAAACCACAGCAAGAGAAAAAGGAAACCATAAGATCATTTCAAGCCCTGACCATTTCAGGGCCAGCCCTGGTGAGGGGCAAGAAGTTGTAGCACATGGAACAGGAGCTGACAAAAGTCACAGTTCTGCCTTTTGTGTGAAGTTTCTTGGAGTCTGGAGGGGAGAAGAGGACCTCAGAGAATACCATACCCACCCCCAAGGCAGTGAGATCACTGATCGGGTTCTTCTTGACCCACATGGGAGTGCAGAGACACAGCCAACCAAGGGGAAAAAAACAAAAAAACAAAAACAAAAAAACAACTTCAGAGACTGGTGAATCACTGCAAGGGACTCATGCGTGGTCAGCCCCATGGGAAGAGTTTGGAGTGCAGGAGGAGGCTGGCTGGGAAAACTGGGGTGCAGTATGACTAGCTGATGTGCCCTCTGATTGGTACAGGCCCACTCAGTGGAGACTGGTCAAGGCAATAGAACGGCAGCGGTTACAGTTTGCTGGAAATACTGAGTCTGGGGTCAGGATTTCCACACAGCCCAGATGTGTTCAATCTCACAAGATTTGAAAATGACTAAAAGGCCAACAATTAAAAACTGAACTGCACAAAAGGCCTTTCCCAGAGAATCAGCAGCAAAGCAACAATTTAGCTCAACTACAGGCTCAAGTGCTGGTTGCCACAGGAAGTTAACCCATATTTGAAATTAACCAAAATTGAATTAAGCAAAGGACAAAAAATTAGTTCCAGTGCAGAGTGTAAGTGATGGTGGAAGCTAAAAACAACACGGAACTGGGGGGAGGGGGGGGGAGAAAAAGCCAAGATCAGAGACAGAGCTCTGATATTAACCAACAAAAGTCTAACACCAGCAAACAACACCTATAAAACCCAGAAGAGGGAGCAGTCACTTCAAATGCCCAGCAATCAACATAAAGAACAGAGAAATATGACACCATCTAAGGAAACAAACAGTACCAGCACTGGACCCACCGGAACAGCAATCTGAAAAGTCTGACAAAGAACTCAGAACAACCCTCTTAAGAACGTTCAGGGAGTCACAGGAAAATACAGGTAGAAAATTAAATGATATTTGGAAAACAATCCAGGAGCCGAATGAGAAACTTGACAAGGAATTGAATCAATGTAAAAAAACAATAGAAATTCTAGAAATAAGGAATACACTATCTGAGTTGAAAAACTCTATATAAAGCTTCGACAGCAGACTAAATCAAATAGAGGAAATAATCAGTGAGCTCAAAGATAAAATATTTGATATTATCAAATCAGAGGAGTAAAATGAAAAAAAAAAAACATAAGAAAAAATGAAACAGAAACACAGCAAAACGGAATTCCCTCAAGTGAACTAACCTCTGCATTCCTGGCACTCCTGAAGGAGAAGAAAATGGAAGAGAAGTAGAGAGCATATTTGAGGAAATAATGGCTTAAAATTTCACAGGTATTGGGCTGGCCCCGTGGCTCACTCGGGAGAGTGCGGCGCTGGGAGTGCAGCGATTCTCCGGCCGCGGGTTCGGATCCTATATAGGGATGACCGGTGCGCTCACTGGCTGAGCGCAGTGTGGGTGACACCACACCAAGGGTTGTGATCCCCTCACCGGTCACGAAAAAGACAAAAAATAAAAAAAATTCCCAGGTATGGAGAAAGATGACAGCATCCAGGTACAAGAAGCTCCAAGGTCATCAAACTCAATGACAGGAGGAACATCCCAAGTACATCATGGTCAAATTATCAAAAACCAAAGAAAGAAAGGATATAAAGCTGCGAGAGAAAGGAAACACATAACTTTCAACAGAGCTCCAATACATCTCTCAGGGGATTTCTCAGAAACGCTAGAGGCCAGAAGACAACGGGATGATATATTCAGAGTGACGAAGGAAAAGGACTGTGAGCTAAGAATTCTGTATCCCGCAAAACAACCCTTCGAAGATAAGGGGAAATAAAGTCTTTCCCAGACAAACAAAAGCTAAGGGAAGTAATTAACATTAGACCTGCCTTATAAGAAATGATAAAGGGAGTTCTTCAGTCTGAAGGAAGATGATACTAAACATCAGCAAGAAAATATTGAAGGTACATAATTCGTTAGTAAAGTAAGTTCACAGACAACCTAAGAATACTCCAGTGCCATAAGCAGAATGAATGTACCCTTCACATCCTTAGCATGAAGACTGAAAAACAAACCTAACAAGACAACAACAAATGCAACAACTATATAAGAGAAAGTCAATATTAAAAGATGTGATTTGAAACAACAAAATGTAAAACATTGGGGCGGGGGGCATGACTCCAAAATGTAGAGTTGGCTTTGACATCAAAGTTAAGTTATTAGTTTAAAATATTCCATTATGGAGAGGGCCCTCAGAGAGACCCGGAGAGCTGCCGGGCTCACATGCCCCCCGAGGCACCAGTGCTAGAGCAGGTAGGTGCTGCCACAGGAATCCCAGCCCAGGCCACTGTGCACTGCCCATAGAGGCCCTAAAGCCACCAGGCCCACAGGGCCCTGAGCCACCCACATCGGAACAGGTAGGCACCGCTGCAGGACTCCCAGCTGAGGCCAGTTCCTGTAGCCCAGAGACAAACAAGTCTCTCACCCACTGGCACCAAGGCAGCCTGCCAAATTAGCTCTCTTGGCAGGATCCTAGCCAGACATTAGGGTCGAATGAGTGGACCATGAAATCCCCTGTCACAATGACTAAACACCAAAGGAAAGATACCAGAAATAGGAAATATCAAGAAAGTACACCACCAAAGGATAACAATAACTCTCAAGCTCTAGATCCTATAGAACAGGAAGTACTTGACATGACTGACAAGGAATTTCAAGCAATAATTCTAAGAAAACTAAATGAGATACAAAGAAACTCAGTTAGAAACACAATGAAATGAGAAAAAGAATACAAGACTTGAAAGAAGAAACGTACAAAAAAATCAATGCCATGAAAAAGAATGTAGCAGAGCTTGCAGAGCTGAAGAATTCATTCAACAAAATAAAAAACACAACAGAAAGTTTAACCAGCAGGCTAAAACAAGCAAAAGAGAGGATTTGTGACCTTGAAGATGGGCTGTTTGAAATAACACAGGTGGACAAAAAAAAAAAAAGAATTAAAAATATTGAAGAAAATCTAAGAGAGATAACAGACAACCTGAAGTGCTCAAATATCCAAATCATGGGTATTCCAGAAGGGAAGGAAAAAGGAAATGGCATTGAAAATATATTCAACAAAATAATGGCAGAAAACTTCCCAGGTATAGGGAAAGACACAGATCTTCAGATTCAGGAAGCTCAAAGATTTCCAAACACATTAAATCCCAAAAAGTCCTCTCGAAGACATGTTATAGTCAAATTGGCAATACTCAAAGACAAAGAGAGAATCTTAAAAGCTGCAAGAAAGAAGCATTAAGTCACCTATAAGGGAGCCCCAATCAGACTAACATCAGACTTTTCACTGGAAACCCTAAAAGCCAGGAAAGAATGAGATGATATATACAAAATACTAAAAGACAAAGATTGGCAGCCAAGACTACTTTACCCAGCAAGGCTATCCTTCTGAAATGGAGGACAAATAGTATATTTCTCAGACAAACAAAAACTACAGGAGTTCACTACCACATGGCCAGGCTTACAAGAAATTCTCAAGGGAGTACTGGGTTTGATACCTAAAAAACAATCACCACTGCCATAAGTAATCAAGAAAAAACAAAACCCACTAGTAAAATACAAATGCTAACAATAAAGAGAAAAAAAAAGTTGATCTACCACCACAAGAAACCAACAAATAATAAGAAAGAAAGGCACAAAAGATACTCAAGACATCCAAACAAAAATCAATAAATTGCTAGGAGTAAATCAACACTTTTCAATAACAACTCTTAATGTGAAAGGATTAAATTCCACACTCAAAAGACACAGGCTGACTGACTGTATTAAAAAGGTGGACCCAACTATATGCTGCCTTCAAGAGACTCACCTCACCTGTAAAGATACATGCAGACTTAGAGTGAAAGGATGGAAGAAGATATACCATGCAAATTGAAATGAAAAACGAGCTGGAGTAGTTATTCTTTTATCAGATAAAATAGACTTTAAACCAAAAACCTTAAAAAGAGATAAAGAAGGCCATTATATAATGATAAAAAGATTTATCCATCAAGAAGACATAACAATCGTAAATATATACACACCCTATGTTGGAGCAGCCAGATTAATAAAGCAAATGCTATTAGACCTAAAGAATGAGATAGGTACTAATACCATAATAGCAGGGGACCTGAACACCCCACTCTCAATATTGGCCAGATCATCTAGGCAAAGAACTAGCAGAGAAAACCAAGATCTAAACAACACTTTAGACCAATTGTATTTGGCAGATATTTACAGAACATTCCATCCAACAACCTCATAATATTCATTCTTCTCATCAGCACATGCAACATTCTCCAGGATAGACCACATGTTAGGTCACAAAACAAGTCTCAACAAATTCAAAAAAATTGGAATTATTCCATGTATTTTTTCAGTGGAAAAAATTAATTGGATTAAAATTAAAAATCAATAACAAATGAAACTCTGAAAACTATACAAACACATGAAAATTAAACAGCATTGTACTTAATGACATATGGGTACAAGAAGAAATCAAACAGGAAATCAAAAGATTTATTGAAACTAATGAAAATACTGATAAGTCATACCAAAACCTGTGAGATACTGCAAAAGCAGTACTAAGGGGGAATTTTATCACATTAAATGCTTACTTCAGAAGAATGGAAAGATGGCAAGTAAACCACCTAACACTTCACCTTAAAGAACTAGGAAAACAAGGACAATCCAAACCCAAAGTTAGATGGAAAGAAATCATTAAGATCAGAGCAGAACTTAACGAAATAGAAACCCCAAAAGTGATACAAAAAGATCAATGGATCAAAAAGTTGGGTTTTTGAAAAAGATAAATAAAATTGGCAAACATTAGCAAGGCTAACTTAAAAAAAAGAGATAGAAGACCCAAATAAAACAATTAGAAATGAAAAAGGTGATGTTATAAATGCTACCTCAGAAATATAAGAAATCATTAGAGACTACTATAAACAACTATATACCAACAAAGTTGAAGATCTGGAGGAAATGGATAAATTTCTGGACACACACAAACCACCAAAATTGAGCCAAGAAGATGTAGAAAATCTGAACAGATCAATAACAATAAAAGATATTGAGGCTGTTCTCAGAAGGCTCCCAACAAAGAAGACCCCAGGACCAGATGGGTTCACTGCAGAATTTTACCAAACCTTCAAAGAGGAATTGATACCAATTCTCTACAAAGTCTTCCAAAAGATTGAAACAAAAGCCATTCTCCTAAACTCATTCTATGAAGCAAACATCACCCTAATACCAAAACCAAAGATATATATATATATATAAATAGGTATATATTATATATAATACATCATAAGGCAGAATTATTACCTTATTATTGTCTTTATTTCGAGATTAAGTATGATTTAAGGAAATTATATATATATATATATATATATATAAAGAAAACTATAGGCCAATAGCCTTATAGATGCAAAAATCCTCAATAAAATACTAGTTAACAGAATACAACAAAACTACACACATACACAAAATTATACATGATGATCAAGTGGGATTCATCCCAGGGATTCAAGGTTGATTCAACATATGCAAATCAATAAGTGTGATATACCATGTCAAGAAAATCAAAGACAAAGACCGTATGATCATCTCTACAGATGTTGAAAAAGCATTTGACAAAATTCAACTTTCATTCATGATAAAAACTCTCTAAAGGTTAGGTATAGATGGAAAGTATCTCAACATAATTAAAGCCATATAAGATAAGCCCACTGCCAATATCATCCTGAACAGGGAAAAGCTGAAAGTTTTTCCCTTAAGAACAGGAACCAGACAAGGATGCCCATTCTCACCACTCCTATTCAACATAGTGCTGGAATTACTAGCCAGAGAAATCAGAGAAGAGAAGGAAATAAAGGGCATTCAGATTGGAAAAGATAAAGTCAAACTCTCCTTGTTTGCAGATGACATGATCCTATATATCAAACAGCCTAAAGCCTCTACAAAAAAATTCTTAGAGTTGATAAGTGATTTCAGCCAAGTTTCAGGATATAAAATCAACAACAAAAATCAGTAGCATTTCTATACTCCAACAGTGAACATGCAGAAAAAGAAATCAAGAAAGGTAGCCCATTTACAATAGCCACCAATAAAATAAAATACGCCTACAGCCATCTGATCTTTGACAAAGGCACCAAGTCCACACATTGGGGAAGAGAATGCCTCTTCAGCAAATGGTGCTGGGAAAACTAGATATCCATATACAGAAGAATGAAACTAGACCCATTTCTCTCACCATGTACCAAAATCACCTCACAATGGGTCTGGCCCGTTGCTCACTCCGGAGAGTTCAATGCTGATAACACCAAGGCCATGGGTTCAGATCCTTAAAAAAACAAACAAACAAACAAAATACCTCACAATGGATTAAAGAATTAAATACACACCCAGAAACAATAAAACTCCTTAAACAAAACATAGGGGGAACACTCCAGGAAGTAGGATTGGGTACAGACTTAATGAATATAACCCCCAAAGCATAGGAAACCAAAGGAAAGATAAACAAATGGGATTATATCAAACTAAAAAGCTTCTGCACAGCAAAAGAAACAATTAACAGAGTTAAAAGACAACCAACAGTGTGGGAGATAACATTTGCAATATATACATCTGACAAAGGATTAATATCCAGAATATACAAGGAAGTCAAACAACTTTACAGCAAAAATAATCAAGTAGCCCAATTAAAAAATGGGTAAAGGAGCTGAATAGGCATTTCTCAAAGGAAGATATATGAATGACCAACAGACACATGAAAAAATGCTCAATATCACTTTGCATTCGGGAAATGCAAATCAAAATCACACTGAGACACCATGTCATTCCAGTTAGGATGGCTAATATCCAAAAGACTGAGAAGATAAATACTGGCAAGTTTGCAGAGGTAAAGGAACTACCTACACTGTTGGTGGTACTGCAAAATGGTTCAGCCCTTATGGAAAATGGTTTGGAGGTTCCTGAAACAATTACAGATACATCTAGCATATGACCCAGCTATTTCACTGCTGGGAATATACCCAAGGGTATGAAAATCATCATGTCAAAAGGATACCTGTACTCCAGTGTTTATTGCAGCACTATTTACAATAGCCAAGAGTTGGAAACAGCCCAAATGTCCATCATCAGATGAGTGGGTATGGAAAATGTGGTATATCTACTCAATGGAATACTACTCTGCTATAAAAAAGAATGAAATACTACCATTCACAAAAACATGGATGGACTTAGAAAAAATTATATTCAGTGAAATAAGTTTGGCAGAGAAAGAGAAATACCACATGTTCTCACTTATTTGTGGGAGCTAAAAATAAATAAATAAATATAACAACAAAGGGGTGGCAGCAAGGAAGAAGATACAACAATCACAATCCCTTGTACTTATTAAGACAAGTGAACAGATATAATATTGATGGAGCAGGGAGAGAGAGGGGAGAGGGAGGATTTGGTAAAGGGACATGAATATGAACTACATTGCATGTTGATAAAATTAAATTAAATTAAAAAAATAAACTCTTATGACCACAACATGATTTTTTGTAAGCTTCATGGTTACCATAACACAAAGATTTTGAGACATACTAAAAATAAATACCGAGAAATAAAAATACACTGCTGCTAGAGAAAACCACTCAATCACAAAGGAAGACAGTAAGAACAGAAAAAAATTGAAAAAGGACCAATAAAGCAACCAATAAAGTAAACAAAACAAAACAAAAACAGAAAGCAAGTAACAAAATGGCAGTAACAAGTCTCTCTATATTAATAACTCTAAATGTAAATGGGTTAAATGACTGAATTAAAGAAACAGAATGAATTATAAAACAAGAGCCAACAATATGCTGCCTACAAGAAACTCAATTCATTTATAAAGCCACATATTGATTGAAAGTGAAGGGATGGAGAAATATATTTCCTGCAAATGGAATCCAAAAAGATTAAGAGTAGCTATACTTATATAAAATAGAAGATTTATATTTTACCACAAAACACTGTATAGCTAAAACAATCTTGAATAAAAAGAACAATGTTTGCAACACCACAATTTCTGACTTCAGAACATACTATAAAGCTATAGTAACCAAAACAGCATGGTACTGGCATAAAAATAGACCAATGGAACAGAATAGAGAGCCCAGAAACAAGCCCACACACTTACAGCCAACTGATTTTTTTACAAAGGTGCCAATAATATACAGTGGGGAAAGCACAGCCTCTTTAACAAATGGTGCTGGGAAAACTGGACATCAACATGTAGAAAATTAAAATAAAAGCGCTATCTATCACTGTATACAAAAATCAACTCAAAATGAATTAAAGACTTAAATTGAAGACCTGACACTATGAAACTATTAGTAGAAAACATAAGGGAGACACTCATCTCAATGCTATTCACAGTAGCCAAGAGATGGCATCAACCTAATGCCCATCAATGGATAAATGGTTTAAAAAATATTGTCGTCTATGTACATAATGGAATACTATTCAGCTATAAAAAGAAATGATATCCTATCATTTGCAGCAACATGGATGGAACTGGAAACCACCATGTTAAGCAAAGTAAGTCAGGCACAGGGAAACAAATATCACGTGGTCTCAATCATATGTGAAATCTAGAAAAAAAAAGTGTTTCTCATAGAAGTAAAGAATAGAATAATGTTTACCAGAGGCTTGGTTGGGGGGGGGGGTTGGAGGAGGAAAAGGAGTGGGAAATTATGCTATCTACCCTGAGTTAAAAAAAAATACATTGTGCCCCACAAAAATAAATGTAAATAAATAAAATAAAAATAAAATTCTTAAAATAAAGCATGCAAAAAATTGAATATATTTATGTTCATTATCAATTTTCCAATTTATTATTTTTCTTGTTTCCTTATCAGCTACATTCTCTTTCATTATACCTTATTCTTTCTATTTTTGCTTGTTTATTGACCAATCTTTCAAATTGATAGTAAACTCTATTAAGGACATTAGCTTATACTCTGGTTTACCACTGTTGCTGCACAATGAAGCACCGTCTACATATAAAATTTGCTTAATAAATGATTGTTGAAAAAATGAATGAATAAAAAAGGTGATCATAGGCCTGAAATACTTAGTACCCCATCACCAATTGTAATTAACATCTTAATTTTGAAAGGCCCAGAATTAATTTTATAAACTTTTGATTGTGCAGAAGTGATTTTGCCTTTCACTAAATATTTACAGTTTTTGCATGTGCCTTTTTGGAAACACCTATAATATTAATTATCCATAACTTGGTAAATATCTATCAAATTCTTGGTGGCAAGAATTTGCTTGCCTATCATGGGACATTATATTGACATTAGTTTGTTAAAATAATTAGCAAAGTGAGGTCAACCATGGCAGAAGCAGTTTAAACAAAGAATGTGTAAATATTCTGGTTAAGTCATTTAATTTGTAAATGCTATAAGTGTTACTTAGATACAGGATTTCTAACTCCTATTTGCTGTCTCTCAAGTGCTCACAATTTTGTAAACAGTGAGATAAAATTCAGATAAATAAAGGCGTTAAGCCCGATTCTGACAATTGTCTCCAAGTATCAGTCTTCCCAATACAGTGCATAATAATGGAGTATTCCAAAAAGGAAAATTAAAAAGATATGCATTTGTTTGTCTGTTTCTCAGTAATTATTGGAGGAAAGAAATCAATCCAAAATTGCCAATTAGAGCTGTACAGCAGTAGTTCCTGACCACGGATGGATCAATTAATTCAGTAAGATTCTTAGCCTTTGGTTGGAAGAACTGGGGTACCCTTTGCTTAGCCAAGGCTTCTCTTCCATGTTGACAGCATTAATTCACCTATACAGGCTCTCTATTTTATAAATGGAAGTATTATTTTCTGAAAATACTTGTATTCCAGTGGAGGGATGGAGAGAAAAGATCTCTCACAGCCAGAAGGTACAAAGATTTAGTTAGACGGGAGCAACAAGTTTCAGTGATCTATTGCACAGATTGGTGACTTTAGTTATTAATAATGTATTACATGTTTCAAAATTGCTCAAAAAGTAGATTTTACATATTCTCACCACAAAAAAAATAAGTATGTGAAGTGATGAATATGTTAATTAGCCTGATTTAGTCATTCCTCTCTCTCTATGTATCAAATATATATCAAAACATCACATTGTACCTCATAAATATGTACAATTAGTGTCAATTAGAAATTAGAAAAATAAATAAATAAAGGAAACAAGCAAAAAAAAAAAAAAAAAAAAAAAAAGGCCCACTTCGTGAAGAAAGCAGGCAGCACTTTGGCTTAGAAAACAAAAGAAGTACTTTTGCAGGATAAATTAAAGATCCTTATTGTTCTTGAACTGAAAATACAATTAATTGAATTGGCTCAGGTGAAGTTTAAAGGCTGGAAGCAGATGAAAATAAAAACCAGGATAATTCAAGAACTAAAATTATCAATGAATGCTTTGATGAAGCATATTGGTATATTAGATTCCTCCAGCATTACTGAATTACTTCACACAAGATATCTGGAAACTTTTCCTGTAGAGGACCAGATAATAAATATTTTAGACTTGCAAACCCTGTAATCTCTCTTGTAAATGATTAACTCTGCCTATTGCATCAGGAACGTAGCCATAGACACTATGTAAATAAATGGTTGTGGCTGTGTTCCAAATAAACTATTTATCAAAACAGAAAGTAGAATAGATTTGGCCTGTGGATGGTGGTTTGCTGACTACTGCTTCAGACAGCAATTATGATAATTACAAATGTTTCCAATGTTTTTAATTTGTTTGCTAAAATTATTCACAATTAATTGATGTTTTGTATCCGTGAACCAAGTTTGAGTTACTGAAGTTCAACAGAAACAGTAAATTTTTTTGTCCCAGTGAGAAGGGATAGTCATGATAGACCGCAATGCATATTTATTAATCAAGTAAATATTTACCCCTACTGATAGTAGTTTGGATAGTTATACTGAATAGCAGCATGTGGGTAATCCACATGCAGTGGGTCATGAATTTGTTTTATTTGAAGTTAACATTCTGTATAAATTCTGGAAGTTGAAAACTTTTGTATATACTAATTAATATCAATCACTTATTGTGCAAAAGCACAAATTGGGCCATTCCTCCATGAAGACTTTTACACATACTATTTTCACTCTCTGATTTCCCTTCTTTTAGCCCTTTCCATGAAATTAGTTACAGCATGATGACATTACAAAAAAGAATTGGAAATAGAAGTTCTAATTGAATGATAATAACATTGACATTGATATCACATCCCAACGCCTATCTTTTTGTCATCTGCTCCCAGGTCTTCAGAGAGAAAATTCTGGCATCTAAGTGGCCCTTCACCCCGAGTTGTTCCATTATTTTGTTGAATTTCTATCAGAGCACTTTTTCTTTTATAAAACCATTTTATTTGTTTAATTGTCTGTTGTTTACTATCCCCCAATTAAAATGTAAGATCCATGAGAAAGGTTATTTGTCTTGTTCAAAGTGGTGATTTTAATGACTGGCACATAATTATCATTAAAATAAAATTCTAAACTCTCTGAAATTGTCTGTTTTCCTATCACCCACAATACCCATCGTAGCTAACTTATTTACTGTGGAAGATCTAAGTAATATTTACTTCTGAATGATTGGAAATGGCTTAGTCTGTCTTAAATATTTTTAATAATGGGTTTTGAGTGTAGTAAAAGAATTTTTTAAAAAAGGAAAAAAGGGAAAAGTGAAAAAAAAAAAAAAAGAATATCCTTCATCTTCACAGATTAGATGTCCTTTAGGCTGATGGATAATTTTAGGCCTATTGTAGTTTACAGGCAACTTCACCATCCAAGCTCTTGGCTGTCTCACAAATTCTCGTTAGTGTTCCAGCATGAATTTCCAGCTTCTACTGATCTACTTGGAAGAGCAAATAGAAAAGCAAATTGATTGTAACTTGAGTGCCAGTTCTCATGAATTGCTAGTAGCTGTTTAGATCATAAAGGTGAGAGATATTCTGAAGCTATGTCTGCGTTCAGTTGGAGAGAGAGACTTGGAGGATTAGTGATGTTATTTGGGGGAGTGGAGAGATAGGACAATGATATGTATACTGCATATTTTACATCTTTTGGAAGGAAGTATAGACGTATTATTCTAAAAACATTTTTCAAAAAGAATGTGTATTACAATAGTCTAAATAACACTAGTGCTTTTCTTTTTCCGTGCAAATGGATATTTACTTTGTTCTTTCCGTTCTTGCTCTTTACTGTTAGAATTCAGATGTCTAATATATTTGGGTATTGCGTTAGTTATTAATGTAAGTATCTCTTGCTTGATCGAATTCTTATACTCAAACAGCCATAAGTAGATTAAAATCTTAATGAACTATGCATTTCAATTACATTTTGTGTTTAATTTTAAATAGGTATCTAATACCTAAAAACAAATGCTGGCTAATGAAATATTAAAAACATAGTAGGAAATAATACATAATTGAATGACAAATGAAAATGACATTAATATCTGGTAATGTCTGAGTATTTTTACTACCATTACATTATTTATTGTGGATGGCAATGTTTCAATGGCCATCTGTTCAATATTCAAAGTACTGCATGCCATTAACACACTAATTTACTATCAGATGCAGACAAAAATGAATGCTTATATCTTATGTTCCACTCATGTCCTTATGTTAGAAAATATAAAGTAACATTCCTCTCAGGAGGTGTAAGTTATATGTGATCATTGTGAGAGTTATCTTCAATTGTAAAAATTGTGATTCCATTTATACCGTTTTATTTCCATGCCACTGGGTGTGAAATCTATGACATGGAGTTTGGAGTCTATTAAATGCAGAACCAGGAGATGGTGTGAAGTGGTGAAACAAAAGCTTATTTCTAGAAGAGTTTGAAAATACCGATCTAGGATCACGATACAACAAAAGATCACTATCACTTAAATCCATTGGCTGAGTTTTGGTTAAGAGAGTAAAACTATCTGGATTAGAGTGACCCCATAGGCTAATGATTCTAATTATCATTTGCTTGAATTCCCTCATGGATGTCAGCACTAAATTAACATCTATCACAGAGTTTGCTGACTTTAATGTCTTATGATGATGTAAATTTAAGGGCAAGAAAAAAATATTTACAATCCAAGTGTATGTCAGTCAGCAAATGTACTCCAAAAAATTCAATGTCTCTCAATTCTGATAAAAAGACAACATAAGGAAAACATTTATGGAGCATAGCCTGAAGGGTATGTACTCCATACACTCATTAAGGGACTCTAAAATCTATTTTTGAATTAAATCAGACAATTAGGAAGTTCCCATAGGATTATCATAACTACCTTGTGCTATGTCCATGACAGAATCAGATTAACCTGAAGAACATTAAAAGGAACAGTCCTTGGAAATTTGCCATTCTTTCTTATTTGTGGTTGAAAATATTTGTCATCATAACTTCAGGTCCATTTAAGATAATGTATCCCACTTCAATCTGAGTGCAAGAAATCTTGGAGCTATATTTTTGGCTCATTTCTTAAAAGAGACTAGCATATCATCCTATAAATATTCTGTGCAAGGATCATACCTAGCTTAATCTCTCATTCCTTGTTTCCTTATTTATTTAAAATATTTATCCAAAGCAGTATTATTTTTTAAAAGAGCAAGTTAAGTCATAAATAAGAAAATAAAAACAACCATGGATCGCTTACAAAACAAGACCCTGTAATAGGTAAAGTTACCTCTTTTATTCTTGCAGCACTATGAGACATAGCGGGTAGATGTATTTGTGCACATAAAGGCTCGAAGAAATATCCATCTACATTTTTATTAATTTTTTTCCCCACAAATGAAATTTTTAGCCTCTTGTCAAATAGATACTTATTGAGTGCTGATGACAAAAAAAGTAAATATAGCATGGCACTTTCCCAAATCTCATAGTCCACTTGAGAGAGCTAGGTAAGTAATCCATAAAGAGTCACCGTGACCTGCACATGTAGCAGTTTCGGGTAATGGACCAGGCATATTTAGAATGAGAGGTGTGGGAGTTGAAAAGCTTCTGTATTAGTCCGTTTTTGTTGCTTATAACAAAATACATGAAACTGAATAATTTATAAAGAAAATGAAATTTATTACTTACAGTTTCTGAGGCTGGGAAGTCCAAAGTCCATCTGGTGGTGGCAACAGTGACCCAGGGGTCTCACATTGCAAGATGGTGGAAGCAGAGTGGGCAAGAGAAGAGAGAGACAGACTCTCCTCTTCTTTTAAAGAACCATGCCCCTGACCTCAGAACCATGCCCCTGACCACCATTTTTAATCCATTCACTACTGCAGGGTCCTACAATCCAATCACCTCTTCTAGGCCCCACCTTTCAATTACCATAATAGGATTTCCCACCCTCTTAACAGTCACAGTGAGGGCTAAGTTTCTAATACATAAACCTTTAGGGACACAATTCAAGCTTCAGGGAATTTTGATGGTACATAATTCAGTCCACTACATTCCACCCCTGCTCCCCAAAACTCATGTCCTTTTCACATGCAAATACATTCATTTCATCCCCATAGTCTTAACTTGTTTGAACTCAAGAGTAGAAAGTTCAAAGTCCCATCTGTGAAATCAAAACAAGTTATCTACTACCATGATACAATGGTGGGACAAACACAGAGTGCATATTCCCATTCCAAAAGGGAGAAATAGGCCAAAAGAAAGGGCTTACAGGCCCCAAACACGTCCAAAACCCAGCAAGGCAGGCATTAAATTTCAAAGCTCGTAAATGAGGTACCTTGATTCCATGTTTGATGTCCTCTGCATGCTGGTGCAGAGGTTGGGTCCCCAAATCCTTGGGTAGTTCTGCTCCTATGGCTTTTCTGGTAGCAGGCCACAATTCAGCTCTCCCAGGCTGGGGTTCCACTATGGTAGCTCACACTCACAGGTCTGGGGTCTCCATGGTGGTCCCATTCTCATGGCTCCCCTAGGCATGGCCTTGGTGGTGGCCTCTGCTGCAATTCCAACCCCACGTTTCCACTCAGCATTGCTCTAGTGATGGTTGTCTGTGGTGACTCTGCGCCTGTGACAGTTGTCCTCCTGGGTCCCCAGGATTTTCCATACATCCATTGAAATAGGGGGGGAGGCTCCCAAACCTTCCCAGCTCTAGCATTCTGCAAACCTGCAGACCTAACACCACATGAATGCCAGCTTGTATCTTTCAAAGCTGCAGGGGCCAATTTAGCCAAGGCTGGAGCAGAAGGGGTGCAGAAAGCAGCATCCCAAGGTGGTCCTGGGCAGCGAGCCTGTGGAGGGTGCCTCGGTCCTGTTCCCTAAGACCATTGTCTCCCTAGGCCTTTGGGCCGGAAATTGAAGGGTTGGCCCCAGAGGCTTCTGCAATGCCTTCAGGGCCTTTTTTTCCTTCTCTTGATAATCCCATTCTTTTTTGTTAATCTTTTTAGCACCATTGAATTTTTCTTCTGCAAATATTCTTTGCTTCTCTACCACATGACCAGGCTGCAAATTTTTCAAATCATTACATTCTGCTTCCCTTTTAAATTCTGGCTTTACCTCATGCTTTTGCCACCGTAACTCAGCATAGGCTGTTGCAAGTAGCCATGCAGCTTACTTAATGCTTTGCTGTTTAGAAACTTCTTCTGCCAAACGTTTTGGTTCACTACTCTTAAGTCCCACCTTCCGTAAAGTCCTAGGGCATGGACACAATGCAAACAAAGTCCTTGCTCTGGTGTAGCAAGAGTGATCTTTTGTTCAATTCCCAATAACTTCCTCATTCCTATCTGACACCTCATCATCAGCATGGCCTCTACTTTCCATGTTTCTACCAGCATTCTGCTCGCCACCATGTAACCAGTCTCTAAGACATTCGAAACTTTCCTTCATCTTTTTATCTTCTTCTGAGTTCTCCAAACTCCTCAAACCTCTCCTCAACACCCAGTTCCAAAGCTGCTTCCACATTTTCAGGTATTTGTCATAAGCAACACCCCACTTCTCTGGTATCAATTTTCTGTATTAGTCCGTTTTTGTTGCTTATAACAAAATATGTGGAACTGAGTAATTTATAAAGAAAATGAAATTTATTGCTCACAGTTTCTTAGGCTGGGAAGTCCAAAGTCCATCTGGTGGTGGAGACAGTGACCCAGGCATCTCACATTGCAAAATGGTGGAAGCGGAGAGAGAGAGAGAGACAGACGGACAGACTTTCCTCTTCTTTTAAAGCCCTCAGACTGACCACCATATTTAATCCATTCACTATGGCATGGTCGTACAATCCAATCACCTCTTCAAGGCTCCACCCTTCAATTACCATAATAGGATCTCCCACCCTCTTAACAGTCACAGTGGGGATGAAGCTTCTAATACCTAAAACTTGGGGGACACAATTCAAGCTTCAAGGAGTTTGAGGGTGTCATAATTCAATCCACTACAGCTTCCTAGTTGATTGTAAGCTGTTATGAGTGATAAGTAATAGTTAGATACAGAAAGGGAAATGGTTCAAGAGTTCCAAGAAAAGCGAATATTTCTACCAAGAGATTGTAGTACAAGGCAGGATGCTATTCCCAGCAGGAAAGTAGAAGGAGGAAGGTAGCCTGGACAGGCTGAGAGTTGTGCATTGAGGAACAGGGAAGCAATTTCACGGTCCTCTTTCTCTTGCTCTTCTCATGAACTGCCTGCCTCAGTTACCTATTGCTGCTTAACACCCCATCCTATCTCTGAGTCACCTAAAATAGCAGTAATTTATTTTCTCTCCTGACTCTGTGAGTTAGCTCCTCTCATCTAGCTCCCAAGCCAATTCTATAAGTGTTCATTTGAAAGTTTTTTTAAATGTATATTTTAGAGTATTTTTCCCCCAAGTATGGACATTTTTAGTTTAAGCAAACATAAAAACCAAAATATTATTTAATGAAATACACAGCACACCTTTCAAAGAAAACAAAAAGCTAAAGAAAATATAATTCTTAACAATTGCTTCAATTTAAAACATAAAAAGATGTATATTTATTTTATCTTATTTAAAATCGATTATTACTACAAAAAGTAAAAGCTTATTATCCCCATTTTAAAGATGGGAAAACTGGAATTAGATAGCTTGCCAAATGCCTGGTGTGTCTTACTCGAGGTGAGCTAAAGTGGAAAAGGAAATTTGGTTCCCTTCCAGGAACTGGGAAGACGGAAGGTATGGACTCTTTCCAGAATGCTTTATCTTCAGCTGACACTGAATCAGCAAACAAGCCGTGTAAGTGACACCCACAAATTACACACAAGAATACCAGGGAGAGAATGCACTTCCTTACGGGGTGTCTGAAGTTCAGCAGTCAGTGTGGTGTGGAGTTTAGGGACACTCTGAAGCACAGGTTCACAACCTTACAGAACCCTGGTTGGCAAAGAGACCATATCGGCTCTCAAAAATCTGTGTGCTAACAAAAAAAGGCATTTTTACTATGCATGTTATACTTCCCTAAGTTCTATTACTATTTCTTCAATTCTGAAATTTGTCCTTTTTCTAAAACACTAAATTGCTTTCCAGAAGAGATGTTTATAATTTCTAATTCTCTGGCTAACTTTAAATTTATTTCCATAAAAGATGCATTGCTTGCAAAATAATGGGAACATATCTAATTATATAGCACCTCAGTGTCACACTAATAAATTCCATGACAAATATGCTTATCAGAAAAGATCTCTGTTAAGCCTAGCTAATGGATTTATAGATTTTTTTTCACCTTTAGAATCATGCTTTAAAATTACTTAGAGGGCATATTATCTAGTAAAATACTTTGAGTGCTTGTGAAAAAACTATATTCTCAAGTGCTTCCAAGATTTCCTTCTTGAATTTGGAAATATTTACATAACATCTTAGTGTAAAATGACTGTTACTTTTCCAGGTCACTTATATCTCAAAATATGAGAAAGAGCAAACACTGACCTTTTCTGGGTTTGAACACAAAAATTAAAAGCTTCCTTATTTTTGATTCTTTGCTTTTTGGGCCATCTCCAGGGAATCTCTGCTTCACTACAGATTGAGTGAGTTAACCTGTTGCCCTCAAGACTATTTGTCCTCATAGAACCCTACTTATTCATCCTCAAAGGCACCTTTCCTTTCACAGCCACACGAGCAGAGACATTTTTATACAGAAAGAGAATTAATCATGTATTTGTCATACTGCACACAAAATAAGTCATTTGATACAATGGAGCAAACTGTTAGCTGTAAGTTAGTTTTATGGCAGAGTTTTACAATGTGATATTAAGCATATGCTTCTCAGGAGACAGCAGGATTGATGGTGGGGTAAAATATTTTAATTTTCGATTTGCACAAATACAGCACTCAACTTCAAAAACCCGTTTTAAAGTAACTCTTCTCTAGTAAGAAGGTAATGAGATACAGTGACAACATTTATTATGTTTCTATCAGGAGTTCTATTGTAATTTCTTGGAACCAATTCTGAATTATTTAAGGTCATATAGTTGCTAATACATAGATAGCTTACATTTATTTTAAATAAGTAAAACTTTACTGCAATTCTAACATATTCTCAGCAGTTTAAATTATTTAGTATTTTATATCAATTGTTTTATCTAGAAAATGACTTTTTTTGTGTTTTATCTGTTCTGCTACAATATGTTGCTAACTACACTGACATTTATGTAAGCAAATTTACCCTCTTAAAACTTGCCCCATTGAGATGGGAGAAAAATAATTTGAAAGAGAATTCAATGAACTCTACACTTTCTGTAAACAGCCTAACGAGATATAAAAGTGTGGATTTCAGCCAAGAAGAGAAAGAGTAAGGGAAAAATAAATTAATTTTAGAAGCTATAAAGGAATAAGTACCAGTAATTGGTACATATAGTATTAGAGTAATTTAGAAATACACATTTTAAACTTTTTTTTTTAAGTGAGAACACCTTAGAAGTTCCTGGCATTTATGCTTAGCCTCCTATAGACACAATTATTATACAATCATTTTGAAATAACTGTTGTCCTTGACTTCTGTGAGTCATTGGTATGGAAAGTAGTGGGTCAAATTTTTCAGAGTTAATATGTTGGATATAGTTCTATACAGAATTACAGTTCCATCAAATTTCATTTCTTTTAATTTTGATACAACCACAGGCTTTTGCTATTCCAAGTCTGTCACAAAAAAACCTTCTTGTTTTGAACGTCCTGTTAAGAGCAAATTGCCTCAGTATTGCACCTTCACACCTGAATACTTAATTTAAATATATATAAATTACTAACAAAGACATTATGCTCTATAGTTATAAATGCAGCCCTTAAATCAGGTAATTAACATTAATATATTACTACCATCTAAATGAAAAACTTCATTCAGGTTTTTCCAATTTTCTCAATAATATTTTTTATGGTAAAAGGGACAAATACAGTATCACTTCTTACATTTAGTTGTCATGAACATTTAGTTTAATTTATTCTGGAACAGTTGTTCTGTCTGTCATGACCTTGATATTTTGAAAATTATAGGCCATTGTTTCGTAGGATGTATCTCAGATTGCAATTATATGATATGTTCTCATTTTTAAATTTAGATTATATATTTTTCATAGAAATATCACAGAAGTGATAATTTGCTCTTCTCTTTCCATTCGATCAGGTGGCAAACAATTTTAATTTGTCCCATTGTTTATGATGTTAAAGTTGGTAGCTTGAGAAAGTGGTTTCTTCCAGACTTCTCCACTGTACATTAATTCTTTTGCCTTTGTAAGGATTTTACAGGGAGATAATTTACGACTATTCCATTCCTCATCGAACTTTCACCTACTAGTTTAATATCTATTTATGTTTCTTGGATGAATTAATTATTACCATGGTGGTTGCCAAATGGTGATTGTCTGATTATATTATTGCTTTTACATTTTTCCTTTCGCATATCATTTAAGGAAAGACTTTCTCCTCTGATAATTAATTAATTTAATCAGTAAAATATATATTTCTATTTTATAATTTATTACTGTCATCATTTACTTTGCAGATCAGATTATCTCCTATAGTAGACCTTTTAAGCTAGCTTTGTGTTGTTTTTAACACATCTTGATTTTTCTTTGAGAAATCCCTTACTTTTTAGTATAATAAGAAATTCCAGAGAAAATTATGTTAAGTGAAATAAACCAGGCACAGAAAGAGAAATACTCCATCTCCTCACTTACGAGTGAGAGCAAAGAAATAATGAAAGCAAGGAAGAACACAATAAAACGGTAAACTTTCAGAGGGAGAGAACAAATCTGTAGTTACTGGCAGTAGGAAATGGGGAGGGATCGGGGTTTAGGGTAACAGACACAAAAAATAGTTATTATTTGCAATGATGAACATACTAATAATATTGGTTTGATCATCACATACTGTACACAAATACTGACAGTCAACTCTGAACCCCATAAATATGTATAATCAATTATGTTTCAATTCAGAAAAAAAAACAAAACAAACATATTCCAGGTTCCTCTTATACCATCCCTATCCCAGCTTTGGAATCAACAATTTCTTCAGAGTTCTGGTTCTTTTTAATGGACAATGGTATTTAAAAATCAAGTTGTGGACCCCAGTTGTAGTAATTTTTTAGAATCGCTGCTATATAGGGCCGGCCCAGTGGCGCACTGCTACAGTGCGCCGCTTGGGAGTGTGGCGGCGCTCCCGCCGCGGGGTCAGATCCCCCATACAGACCGGTTCCCGCTCACTGGCTGAGCAAGGTGCGGACGCAACACGGAGGGTTGTGATCCCGTTGCCGGACACGAAAAAAGACAAAAAGGAAAAAAAAAAAAAAGAATCGCTGCTATATGGGGCCGGCCGAGGGGCGCACTGCTACGGGGCGCCGCTTGGGAGTGTGGCGGCGCTCCCGCCGCGGGGTCAGATCCCCCATACAGACCGGTTCCCGCTCACTGGCTGAGCAAGGTGCGGACGCAACACGGAGGGTTGTGATCCCGTTGCCGGACACGAAAAAAGACAAAAAGGAAAAAAAAAAAAAAGAATCACTGCTATATTTAGGCTTTCAGAAGACTTGGCTGGATAATATGTCTTACTCCTCTCCCCCTCATAAATGTATGTCTTTATCTATATATTCAAAACCATACGTTCACACTGATATCTCTAAATTCAAAAGAAATCATTTCAGTTTCTTTTTTTCCCTTCGCATATCTTCTTTCACAGAGAGAAACTTGGTTCCCACAACCTTAATGTATTTACCTATTTGACAAGTCCCTTTTGAATGCAACCAATGTCCAGTCATCATTGCATTTCCTCCTATGTAGATGCCTTTCTCACCTGGCATGGCCTCCAAAACTCAGTGACCGGCAGCACACTCTTGGTTGTAACACTCCATGTGGAACCCCTCTTGTTACTCCCCCCAGGTGGGCATCCTCCTCACACACTGGCCCTTTAACTCCTATACTCTGCTACCCTCTCTAACCACAAACACAGGTAGATTCCACCTTGTTTGGCCCCTTCCACTGATTTGTAGAATGGACTATTTGGAAAGGAAGGAGTAAAAGCTAGAAGAAAGTCAGAAAAACAGGCTGGAAGGCCAGCCTGTACAGAGTTATGCTTTAAAAGCAAAAACTTAAGAAAAAAGTTCATTGTTTTCATAAAAGTGTTTTGTGGAACTTTCTGGCAACAAGATGGCTTGAATGATAAGTATCATCATAGATACTATTCACATATGCCAGTATTAAAGGGAAATAAATTACCTAGCTGCCAGAGTGCATTGCTTATCTGCTAAAACTTTCTCAGGGACAAGGGACGTTTCCTAATGTGCCAATTCTTCCCTTAAGTAGCCCCTTCTAGAATAGCCTATAAACGGCAACAATATCAATAACAGGACCACAAACATATTGGCCATTATCTCCTATGGTCCCTGTTCAGTGATTAGATAGCGTAATGCACAACAGCTAATATTACTAGTAACTCATGACATAACACATTATACTTTGGACTTAATTCATGCTTACAAAGATCTATATAACCTTTATGTTGAAGAAATAATCAAGGAAAAATAAAAAAATCACAGAAACTGATTTTTTTCTGTTTCTTTTGCTTTTGTTGTTGTTGTGTTGACAAAAATAACTTTTCTAAATATCTGTCAAGTCCTCCTCCTCACTCACTTGTGACAACTGCGTGCTCTGTGCATGTAAAAATCCCATTCTGTATGAGAGCAATCTGGTAGGTCTAATTTTTAAGTGCTTTGTCTAATGTAAGCAAAAGTTTATTTCCCATGTGATCCATTCACTCCAACAAATCTTTAAGGTCATGGTAACACTCTCAACTCTGAGTTATAATTAGCAGTACAAGAAGTAGTATTTTAAAAATATCTGCAAGGCACTGGCTGTAATACATATTTTGTTATTGCTAGATTACTTGGTTTTGGTTTAACCGTTTTTTGAACAGATGACAAATTATGTTTTCATAACAGCCTCAGAAAAAGTAACAAGCAACACTGTGTTTCTATATTTCAATCAGCTGATTTTAAATGTAAACATGGAAAAAATTTTCAGTATAGTGGGAGAAGACGATTTTCCTAACCTTATAATTTTACTGAGATTGCTATTTCAAATAATCAGCTGTGGGGATACTTTATGAGAATCATAAAAATTGATGTTGCCTGGTTTTTAGATGAGCTTTTAAAAATATTTTTGAAACTGAAACTCATAAGATGCAATTATTAAATTATTTTAAATATATGTCCTTGGGTGATAACAGTTGTCAACAAAAATGTGGCTCATAACACCAGTACCATTTCACTGCTGTCAGTACATGAAAAGATGCTACAATACTCTATACCACGCTAAGTGGAATTTATTCTTTTAAAAGTCAGACTTTATCATGTAAAAACATATTCTGAATTTTTAGAGAAATTTAATTTATTATCTGATTATAGGAATTTTTTATTATAACAAGACTTTACTTGGACATAAGATTATTAATCATAACTAATAAATCAGAATTAATATGTCCATTACAGTTGCATTTTATATATATTTTTTTACATCAGAAGAAGCAGTGCGGGCCGGCCCGTGGCTCACTCGGGAGAGTGCAGTGCTGATAACACCAAGGCCCCAGGTTCGGATCCCACATAGGGATGGCCGGTTCGCTCACTGGCTGATTGTGGTGCTGACAACACCAAGTCAAGGGTTAAGATCCCCTTACCGGTCATCTTTAAAAAAAAAAAAAAAAAAAAAAGAAGAAGAAGAAGCAGTGGATGTAGCTTTGGAGTAAAATAGTTCTGGATTCTGAATTTCACCACTGATACTTACTAACTCTGTGTCCTTAGGCAAGTTAATGACTGTCACTTTTGTCACCTGTAGAGGGAATAGCACTAATATCTACCAAATACTGTTGGAGTGAAGTTTCATGAAGTGATGAATCTAAATAACAGCAAAGTGCCTGGGGATATAGTAAAGCTCAGTATGAGACTTTACTAACATTAATAATGGTACCAAGGGGTAGGATAGCTACTGGAAGACTCTACCACTTGTCTCTCCCCAAAAGACAGACAAAACAATGCATAAACAACTACACTTGGACAAAAATAACTAAAGGAAAACCCTGGAGCACATCAAAGGAGAAACAGAAACGTGAGTGAGCACAGAAACTTAGAATAGCCAAATAGAGAATGGAAGAAAACACTAGCCCAACCCCAGTCAGGAGCAGCAAAGAACCAGGGGGAACTTCACCCTGTGGGGAAAAGGTAAGCAAGAGGATCCCATCAGTTCTCATCCACACCTTGGACACCTACTGTCCTTACCACTGGGCACCCTAGTGGTCCTCACAGGCACTGGGCCCAGCTGAGGGAGCAGCCTGGAGTTCACACAGTTGTGTTCCCCCAGAGGAATCACTGTGTCCCATCCTCTGTGGGTCACACAGCTACTATGCCATCTTGTAACGAACTGCTGTTGGGAGGGTGTTTTATCCCAGGAGTGAGTGACATCCTTTCATCCCAGAGACTAAACTTCCATTGAACTGATTTCCTCAAGCCCAGCAGAGAGCAGCTACCACACTCTACCCTGAAGTAGCAGGCAGTAGTGGAACCATTCCACCTATTCCAACCAGTTCCAGTTGTGCCACTCCCCATTAGGCTGGAATTGAAGCTGCAAAGATGTACATACTCTCTGGGGGAATATTTAACTACTCTTCCCAGTCATGGCTGTGCTCCATCCCCCAGGACCTAGCTAAAGGGGTGCATCATTCCCTGGGGGATTTCTAAGTTGAGAAGCTGCTTGACTGAAGCTGCTTGGCCAAGCTGAGCAGCTGTGCATCCCAGGGATGAGCTAATGTACTATCTCACCTCCCAGGGAATCAGTGGCTGAGCTGAGACACCCTGCCCTAGGGGCCAAACACCTCTAGTACTCTGCTTCCCTGGAGCTAGACTATTCTCCTGAAGACTGAGCAGCTGAGGCACCCCTTCCTCTGTGAAGCAAATTTAGCTCTGTACTGCCCCTTTCCCCCTAAAGCCCAAACAACAGCTGTGTCCTGCCATTATGGGTTCTTGCAGACACTACACCTAACCTTACAGAGACTGGGATATTGCCTAATCTCACTGTTCCAGGTGCCAGAGTCACCACTACAAGGTGTTTCATACCCTGGAAAACCAGGGACAACTAAGCCCCATTTGCTGTTGTTTCTAAATTGCAGCCATACTCTGCTCCCTGGGCTCAAACCTCCACAGCACTCCTTCTCACACAGAGTTGGGCCAGTGCTGGGCTCATCCCCAAAGGACTAGAGTAACAGTTATAACTTGAGCTACAGAGCCCAAGCTATCAGGTGGGCCTTAGAGCCACAGATCCTGTTGCTATGGTCAGCTGACATCCAGCCCTGCTGAACCCAAAGATGTAGATGCCATAACAGATTTGTGTGACACTGGCCCCAGGATCTTAGCTCTACAGCTGCTCTGAGAACCAGCACATGGAACACAGGACAACTGCAGCTGTTTGTAGGTCAATTTAGACCCAATGCCAAGAGAAATCTCCTTATAACGGTGCCCCACTGTGGGAAAAACAAGAATCGGAGGACCCCAAAAGTACTTGCCACCAAAGACCTTAGCAACCTATGCCACTGCCACTGCCACAAACATCTACAGCCCAGAGCACTGAAATACCAACAGTTAGTGGTAACATTGATCACAGTTGAAGACACTGACCAGAGACTAAACCACTGCCTCTACTCAGAAAGAGAATTACCACACCTTTTTCAACCAGCACACAAAGACTCAACTGCAGATGAAATACTCTGATTATGAAAGCCACTCTGTGCAGATTGGAAGAGCCAATTGTTTCAGATGCACAAATATCAATGAAGGAACACAAGAAACATGAAAAAGGAAATAGGACACCACCAAACGAACAGAATAACATGCCAGTGACTGAACCCCCTAAAAAGGAAGTCAATAAACTGTTAGAAAAGGAATTCAAAATAATGCTTTTGCAAAAATGAGATGCAAGATAATACAGGTAATTCAGTGAAGTCAGGAAAACAATTCATCATATAAACAAGAAATTTAACAAAGAGAAAGATATCCTAAAATGAACAAACAAACAAACAACAACAAAAAACTAAAAACAAATGAACAGAAATTCTGCAGCTGAAGAATTCAAGGAATTAAATAAAAAAATACAATGGAGAGCTTCGACAGCAGACTAGAGCAAGCAGAAGAGAGAATCTCTAAACTCAAAGATAGATCATTATAAAATAGCCAATCAGGAAAAAAGGAAGGAAAGAAGGAAGGAAGGAAGGAAGGAAGGATGTCAGGATGGATGGAGGGAGGGAGGGAGGAGGAAAGAAAGAATGAAAGAAAGAAAAATTTTTAAAAAGTGAAGAAAGACTACAGGGAGTACTGGACACCATTAAGTGAACAGATATTCAAATTATGGGCATTCCCAAAGAAAAAGAAAAGAAAAAAGGCATTGAGAACCTATTTAATGCAATAGTATTGGAAAAATGTTCAAGTTTTTAGAAAGATATGGGCATACAGATCAAGGAAGCTCAAAGGTCTCCATATAGATACCTCAAAAGATCCTCTTTAAGGAACATGAGGGTCAAAATGTCAAAAGTCAATGACAAACAGAGTCTAAAAACAACAAAAGTGTCAGGTCACATATAAAGCAATCCCCATTAGACTAACAGCAGTTTTCTGAGCAGAAACCTAACAAGCCAGAACACAATGGGATGATATATTCAAGGTGGTAAAAGAAAAAAAAAAAAAAATGCCAGCCAAGAATACTATATCCCTCAAAGCTGTCCTTCAGAAATGAAGGCGAATAAAGTCTTTCAAAGACGTACAAAAACTGAAGGAATTAATCAACATTAGGCCAGGCTTACAAGAAATGCTGAAGGGAGTCTTACAACAAGAAGCAAAAGGAAGACAACCACCATCCAGAAAACATACAAAACGATAAAATTCACTGGGAAAGCAGTTACACATATGGGAAAGAAAAAGGAATCAAACCTTATCTCTATAGAAAAACACTGAACTGCAGTGATAAACAATAAGAGAGAAAGAGAGGAAAAAAATTACATACAAAACAAGCAGAAAACTATCAACAAAATGGCAGGAGTAAGTCTTCACCTATCAATAATAACCTTGAATGTAAATGAACTAAATTCCCCAATTAAATGATGTAGACTACCTGAGTTTGTTAAAAAAAAAAAAAAAAAACAACATCCAACTATATACTGCCTTTAACTAACTCACTTCACTGGCAAATTGAAAGTGAAGGGATGGAAAAAACATTTTCCATGCTAATAGAAACCAAAAGCAAGCAGGAATAGCTCAACAAAATTGACAAGCCATTACCTATGGTAACCAAGGAAAAAAATACAACACTAAACTAAATAAAATCAGAAATGAAAAAGGAGACATGACAACTGACACTACAAAAATACAAAGAATCTTTAGAGAATATCAGAAACAACTATATGCCAACAAATTGGAAAACCTAAAGTAAATGGATAAATTCCTGGACACGTACAATCTACCAAGATTGGACCAATAAGAAATAGAAAACCTGTACAGAACAATTATGAGTAATGAGATAGAATTAGTAACGAAATTCTCTCATTAAAGAAAAGCCTAGGACTGAATGGCCTCACTGCTAAATTCCACAAGAAGTTAATAAAAGAATTAATACCGATTCTTCTCAAAACTCTTCCAAAAAGTTAAAAAGGAGGCAACTCTTCCAAACTTGCTCTATGAGGTCAGCATTACCTTGATATCAAAACCAGACAATGACACAATTAAAGAAGAAAACTATAATTCAATCTGTGATGAACATTGATGCAAAAATCTACAACAAAATACCAGCAAGTGAAATCCAGAAGCATATTAAAAAGATTATTCATGATGATCCATGATCAAGTGGGATTTATCCCAGGGATACAAACTTGGTTCAACATAAGTAAATTATTGCTCATTATTGCTCATTTTATGTGATATATCACATCAACAGAATGAAAGGCAAAAACTCATGATCATTTCAATAGACACAGAAAAAGAATTTGATAAAATTCAGCATCATTTCATGAAAAATCCCTCAACAAATTAGGCATATAAGTAATGCATCTCACCACAATAAAGGCCATATATGTAAAACTGACAACTGATATCATACTCAATGAGGAAAAGCTGAAGGCTCTTCCTCTAAGAACTGGCACAAGACAAAGATGCCCACTCTCTTTGCTCTTATTCAACATAGTACTGGAAGCCCTAGCCAGAGCAATGAATCAAGAGAAAGAAATAAAGAGCATCCAAACTGGTAAAGAGGAAGTCAAATTATCCCTGTTTGCAGTTGACATAGACTTATATATATACAAAAACCTAAAGCTCCACAAAAGAAACTTTTAGAAGTGATAAATTCAGTAAAATTTTGGGACACAAAATCAACGTACAAAAATCAGTAGCAAGACTATGTACAAATAATGAGCAAAATGAAAAGGAAATCAAGAAAGCAATCCCACTTACAATAGCTATCAAAAACATAAAATAGGAGTTAATTTAACCAAGGAGGTAAAAGGTCTCTACAAAGAAAACTATAAAACACTGATGAAGAAAATTGGAGAGGACACAAAGAAGTAGAAAGACATTCCATGTTCTTGGGTTGGAAGAATTAATATTGTGAAAATGACCATACTACCAAAAGTGATCTACAGATGCAATGAAATCCCTCCCAAAATATCCATGACATTCTTCACAGAAATGGAAAAAAAAAAACAATCCTAACATTCTTATGGAAATACAAAAGACCCAAATAGCCAAATCAATCCTAAGCAAAAAGAACAAAATTGGAGGCATCACACTACCTGACTTCAAAATATATTACAAAACTATGGTAACCAAACAGCATGGTACTGGCACAAAAACAGTCACAAAGACCAATGAAACAGAGTACAGAGCTCAGAAATAAAGCCGTTTATTTACAGGAAAGTGATTTTTGATAAAGGTGCCAAGAGTATTCATAGGGGAAAGGACAGCCTCTACAATAAGTGGTGCTGAAAAATTTGGATATCAACATGCAGAAGATTAAAACTAGACCCCAATCTCTCACCATACACTAAAATCAACTTGAAAAGGACATAAGACCTCAATTTAAGACCCAAAACTATAAAACTACTAGAAGAAAACATAGAGAAAATGCTACATGAAATGGGAGAGTGGGCAGTGCTTTTTTGAAAAAGACTACAAAGGCGCAGGCAACTGAAGCAGAAATACACAAATGGGACTACATCAAACTAAAAAGTGCATACTCAAGGATACAATTAACAAAGTGAAGAGAGAACCTACAGAATGGGAGAAAGTGTTTGCACACTACATATCAGACTAGAGGTTAATATCCAGAATATATAAGGAACTCAAAAAACTCAACAGCCAAAATACAAATAACCCAGTTTAAAAATGGATCCAGGTTCTGAAGAGACATTTCTCAAAAGAAGACATACAAATGGCCAACAGGCATGTGAAAAAAAAAGCTCAACATCACTATCATCAGGGAAATGCAAATTAAAACCACAATGAGATAACACCTTACTCCAGTTAGAATGGCTATTATAAAAAAGACAGAAAATAAGAAATGCTGGGGAGGGTGCAGAGAAAAGGGAGATCTCCTGCAGTGTTGGTGGGAATGTAAATTGCTACAGCCATTGTTAAAGACAGTATGGAGTCTCCTTACAGAACTAAAAATCGAACTACCCTATGACCCAGCAATCCTTCTACTGGGTATATACCCAAATGAAATAAAATCAATGTGTGTAAGAGACACCTACATTCTGATGTTCATCACAACACTATACACAATAGCCAAGAGACAGAATCAACCTAAATGCCCATTAACAGATAAATGGATAAAACAAACAAACAAACAAAATGACAACAACAACAACAACAACAAAAAGAACCTGCGGTATATATACACAATGGAATACTATTCAGCCATAAAAAATAAACAAATAAATAAAATCCTGTCATTTGCAGCAACATAGATGGAACTATAGACCATCGTGTTAAGTGAAGTAAGCCAGGCGCAAAAAGACAAATCCTGCATGATCTCACTTACGTGGAAGCTAAAAATAAAAAGTAGCTCTCATAAAAGCAAAAAGTAGAATAATGTTTACCAGAGATGGGAGGGGAAGAAGGGGCGAGGGGAAGGTGAATTGGTGGATTAATGGGTAAAAACTGTGCTGACTACCCTAAGTGAAGAATGTACAGTATAACCATTGAAACAAGACACTTTACTCCACAAATATATACAAATAAATGTTAAAATAATTTTTTAAAAAAAAGAATAATGGTGCTAGTTAGGAAGTTACTCATATATAATCAGTTTTGTAGCCAACATTGTGTTAGCAGCACAAAATCAATTCACAACCTATTTTCACTTTCTTCCTCTGCTGTAGATGCTATAAAGCCTAAAGATTTGCCTACTCAGTTTCCTTTTAGCTAGAGCTACTCATGAGAACTAGCTGTGGCCAATGGCGTGGAAGAAAAATATGAGACTTCTTGAAAAACAGGTTTAAATGAGACAATCTTGGACGCCCTATTCGTTGGCCCTTTGCCTTCTCTTTTCCATTTTCTTTCTAATACCTGGGATGTGCGTATGATGTTTGGAACTGTTCAAGTTACCTTCAAACTGTGAGGATAAATGTCACTTTCCAAAGATGGCAAGGATGGGATAAAAGAAACCTGAATTATTGATGGCATTTTTGAGCTGCAATATGGGAAACAATACATCTGTATCAATATGATTTTACCAATCTAAGAAACTCTTGTTGAGAGGACACTGAAATTTACTTTATTGCTAGTTTCAGGAACATCCTCCTGATCTATTTATCTGTACAACAGACAACTAATTCTCATTTCTCTCTTCTCAAATAGATTGTTTAAACCAACTTATTAACTATCTACTCTTCAAGGTTTGTTCTAAATCTTTTCCTCCATTTTTTCATTAATCCTAACCTATCGTAGCTTGAAATTTACCCAGTGTCAAACAGGCCCCACATGGAGAAAGTCATTGTAAACCAGATACCAAAAATCACGTAACTCTCTGCTCTGTGGCCTCCCTGCTCTGTGAAGTGGCTACTACAATGCTTTCAAAGTCGTGGTCTCCCTTACTACAGTAAACAGTAAACTCGCCTTTGTTTTATGAAGAAGTTATTTTGGTGGACTATTCAGAGACTCAGTGAAATAGTAGGGCTGAATTACATCCATGTGATTCTTGATACTAGAAAAATAAACCTCTTTTGTTTAAGCCCTTGAATTTTCATTCTGTTGTTTTTTTCCTGAGCACATCTCTAACAACTGATGAAGCTATTATTATGTATAAAATAATTTATGTAAAGACACTAGCACAGTATTTAGCATATAGAAAATTTAATGAATATTAATTTTCCTTACTTTATGACCACCCATTAAAAATTAGTTCATATAATCCTCATGAAAGGATTCTGAAAAGTACATTTTAAAAAATATGTACTGACTTTATGCACCCCAAATCTGCTGTGTACTAGCTATGTGACCCTGGACACATTATTAACTACTATCAGGCCTCAGTTTCCACTTTGTAAAATTGCCATAGCTACCTAACTAGACTTTTGCAAGGAAAAAAATAAACATTTCATTTTTAAATAAATTTAAACTATTCAGGGGAAGCCTTAGTTCGAATTAGGAAGTATTCAATGAGTTATGCTTTTCTACCATATTTTCAAAGCTTCATGTTTCCTTATGGTTTTCTTCTTCAATATCCAAGGTGCCTACCAAAGTCTAAATCTTCTTTTCTGAATCTTTTCTGAATCTCTTCTTTCTCCATCCCCACAAAAAAACTAGAATTTTAACCCTCTATTAATCTGTAAAATTTCTGAAATTAATTCATATTAAAATGTTAACTACATTAAAGTTCAATATGTTAATCTGTCTAGGATTTTTCCATTTCTAATGGCTGAAAATAATGACTGGAAAAAGATGGAAGAATAATTTCCCCTTTGCCAGGGAAGAAAGTATTTTACTCTCTGAAGTTAAAATCATACTAGGTAAATATTTATGTCTCCATGTATAACTCTGCTATCTCTGAAATATATTACTAAGCACTGACATGCAAGGAGTCAGCCATCAAATGAATACAATCAGTCTGCAGAAGCCAAAAATATTCACATTTGATGTACCAGAGCTAAAGAAAAATAGGCCTTGAACATTTTGCCTTATAAAGATTATGACCGACTTGACTGCAAGTTCATCACTTTCATTGATTTTCCTATTGTCTGAAAATTTCCATTTCTCCCTATTCCTTTTACTTATATCAGCAAAATGGCAATAATGCAATTCAAAGAAACTTCTCAAAAATATTCTTTTTCATGTATAAAGGAAAGACTCATTCAAAACAAAATAGTCAAGATGTTTATATTCTGGAGGTTTACGTGTTTTATTTTAAAGGTTTTCAATTATAATGATTAGTTACATTTATAATAGAAGGATTTAGTTAAAGGAGTAGGAATTGACTTGAAATAGATTGCAATAAGATTGACTAAATTTTAATTTGTTTTGAACCAGCTTCTCTTGGTTTAGACAAGTGTTTCCCAAACTTGGCACTATTAATGTTTGGGCTGGATGATTCTTTGTCATGAGAGAGCTGTCTGTGCATTGTGGGATGTTTAGTAGCATCTCTCCTCCACTCACTAGGTGCCAGTAGCAGCACCCTACCTCCTTTTGTGACAACCAAAAATGTCTCTAAATATTACTGAATGTCCCCTGGAGGTTAAATCACCCCTGGTTGATAACCAATCATTTAGTTTTGGCATTTTTGCAGTTGACATGAATCATTTTCTTGTTCAATATTAAAAGATTCTTGTACTTCAGGAACATGTTCCAAACTTCTGAGCAAGTTTCCATTATTATTATTATTTTTTTTTTTTTACTGTCTTCACTTTATTTTTTTTTTTTATTTGTGAGTCCTCTTGTACTGTTGTAGGATGCTTGTATTTATTGTAAGGACACATGTCCAGGGACATAAAGAAGAGCTGTCCTAAGGATAATTGGGAAATCATTCAGGTTACAATGACTTCCAGTGACAAAAATGTACTTATCATTTCCTCAGAGGTACCTATGGCTTCTTCTTTTAGTTACTCTCTTTTTTTTTTTTTCTACTCATGATAAACTCTTTATACTCTTTGCTTACCCTTAATTTATGGTTCTTATTTACTTATGGATTCTGCTGCCTAATAGCTTCTGCTTAAGGCCTTCTTATTGTGTGCCATTATTCTTAACTTCTCTATTTCTCTCACTAAATAGAGAGGATCTGAGTGCATTTTTCTATGTTCAGTACACAGAATAATTTTACCAGGCCACTTCATAGACCGTGGGTCAGCCTCTAGAGGAATGCCTCTTGGAGCAGAATCCTGGCTTGACTGTCCACGGAGTCATCTCCTAGAAAGTTGCCTGTTGTCATTTCTCTTAATGTGAACTTAGGTCAAGGAAAGCACTCTATGCCATCTTAGGCTTAGGGTGTTATTCCAGACCAACGTCTTATCTTCCTTATCTGGTATCCATGAGTCTTGGGCATGATCTTTTTTCCACTTGGAATTCAGAATTTCAACCAAGGGACTTTTTAAAAAAAAATTTTAACTTTTCAGAAAATCTAGTGAGGGATGATTTTGTTTCTCTGTTCCTCTTCCTATCACTGCCTTCCTTACATATTAGAGGAGGAATTCAACAATGCTGTATGAGGTCACGAGGACTGTAGTACTTAACAGTCTGTCGCCCTTGGGTAGGTTTCCTTCACTGAAAATAAAAATACAGAGGAGTTGTGTTGGTGGGAAAAAATCATGATTGCCCAGTGTTACCATATCAATGATAACATGTACCACACTATGGATAAACTTTTAATCAGTAGAAAAATGACTTGATTTATGATGTAATACTTATGTTCAATTAAATAGTTTCCTGAAGATAATGAGGCAGCTGTAAGAACAAAAAGCCCAGAAGTGTGGGTGATTTGGAGAGGCAGCACATCATGGGACAAAACTTCTGAATCAAGTTATGTTTTTCCTTTTAAATACCTTTAAGTTATGGAGAAGGTTGTGTCCGCTATTCAGGGCTAGTTTCTTCTTGTATCTTACATCTGTCTCTCTCAGTCCTAAAATGTTGATGTGAATATTCAAAATCTATGAAGCACTTTACAAACTGTCTTTACTAAGATGATCATTGGTCTGTCTTGATTCTGAGTAGTACAACTAAGGTGTAAGTTTCAATTTTCATTTTTTTCTTATGATTACCAAATAAGTTGAATGTGCTGAGAATGACTAAAAAATCTGCATATATAAACAGATGTGAAAAAAAAGGAACTCCTTAGTTCTTTTCATGTATGCTTCAACAAGGAGCATTCCTAAAACTCTGGGGAGGCATCAAGCCAGGATTGGATAAACCTTGAGAATCCTTCGGGGAAACAGCTTTGTTATGTTCAGGGAATACTCAGGGTACTTCTGAGGAAATTCTGCTATAGTTAGCTACATTTTTAAAAGAGGTGGGGTGCACACTTTCTTTACCTCAAAATATACTAGGGAGGGGGCCAAAGACTCAACAGTCTTCCAAGAAATTTTATAGACTACTTTTCTCTGTAGAAAACAGTTCAACGTTTATTTTCCCCATTGGAACCTCCTAATAGTTCATGAAATAATTTAGGCAGATATTAATTTTGATGAATGAAGGAACTTCCTCATTTACACTCAAAGAGGAAACAACACCGTGCAAAGCCAAACAGCAAAATGATAAACAGCAACTCGCAGTGGACGGTGATTTTCATTTCTAGCAATTGCAGCAAGTAAAGAATAAAGAAATGGTATGTATTTTTATTGTAGCATTTTTTAAAATTTGGCAACCACTCATGAACATTTTCTAATGTTTAATTATTAAAAATAATTCTTGCCAAAAAAAAAAAAAAAAGAATGTCACAAAGAGATGGGAATGTTGTGAATGAAACAGATGACTAAATAAGACAATAAACAAACTAGTTTAAATTTAGGACAAAAATTAAAATCTAAAGAGGTAAAAAAAAAAAGAATAGAGAAGATGGCTGAAGACAAACTTATGTTTCTTCTAAATGTAAAGGAAAAAATAAGTTACATTGTTCATTATTCTACCAAATTCACTTGTGATATTATCTAATTAATCTCAAGCAGTCAACATGGATTTTTGAAATATTTGAAATATTTGAAATGTTTCTTGTCTTATATATATCATCATACCTATAAAAATATAAAAAACATTGTTTAAGCACTATGTTTTTTCTTTTTTCTGTATTCCTATGAAAGATAAAATTACCAGAATTTTCAATCTTCATGATACCAAAAAGATACAATTTCCAAGTTTGTATTAAGCGTCTTTAATCATACAAATTTAACTCGTTACCTCAAAGAGTACAGCAGTATTTTGACATTTATTGCCACTGTCATTTGAAAATTTGGTGGCATTTGGTCAAATGCCTGCCTCTGAGAAAATCTTATGAATATCTCATGGATCACACTGTGTAAGAAACAAAATCATGAAAATGTATATTCCTCTACAAATATTCTTATCAGTAGGGAAAAAATAGCAATAAAATGAGAAAATGTTGCAGGCAAAATTTATGAAAATTCTTAAAATGAAAGCACAATAAAAATGAAAAGCATAAACATTTATAAGTAAACTTACATAGTAAATAATGATAAACATATATTACCAGGATTTTACAAAATAGAAGGCTTGCATCTAAAATAGAATGAAAAATGAGTATTCTGTCCAAATCTGGTTACGTTGGCAACTGCCCAGTCTCTTCCCAGTGAAGATATTATTTTATACATTTCCCATTAATTAGCTTCTGGAAAGCTAATCTGAGACTGTGTAAATGTTCTGTTCCTCATCATATGTTTGTGCTTAAATTTTATAATCTATCAATGATTCTTTTCTATATTAATTATTACTATGCTGTTTGCCTCTTGATAATTATATTATCATTTCTTCTGTGTGTATTACTTGGAATTCAACTGTGTAAAGAGCTTTCCCTTCTTCCCCATTTATTTATTTATTCAATCATATATTTATATCAATATAAATTGATGGATATATATTTTTTATTCTAGTACTTATAACTCATTACTATTATTTTATTTATTTATTTATTTATTTACTTTTGCTCAAATTATCTCAGGTTTGGTTACTGGGAGCTCCTTTAAATTGGCTTTTCTGTATGAAGCCAACATTTTTTGAGCAATTTCTTACTTGTTGGTGTCACAAGTTTTTCCAAGTTTATCTCGTGTTTTCTCTGCCCCATCCACAGATCAGCCATTTCTCCAAAGATCCCTCTTGCCTTTTATTGAAGATTAGCATGCTATGTATGTTTATTGCTCTGCAGTGTCATAGTTTCTAGGACCTCTCAGTTGACAGAGCTAGAAAATATACATATGGCTACTTGCACATATAAACCCATATTTGTATTTATTTTTGTATGTATCTGCATATATATTTAAAAATGTGAGTTCATACTATCACCAATGGCTCACAATTGTTCATTATTTACCACTGACTTGCCTTGACCAAACATTAGTCAGTTTTCTCTTCTTCAAACAGGTCTCTGAACTTTATCCTGCACCTAAGCTTTTAAGCAAGGGTTAAGGTTCAGAATATGTTTCTTTAGTGGCTCATTCTAAGATCAGGTGGTTGAAAGGGGGAAAAAAATGTCCTGTCAAAATGTCATTCTCGGGCCGGCCCGGTGGCGCACTGCTACAGTGCGCCGCTTGGAAGCGCGGCATCGCTCCCGCTGAGGGTTCGGATCCCACATACAGACCGGCTGCTCACTGGCTGAGCGAGGTGCGGGCGCAACACTGAGGGTTGCGATCCCGTTGCCGGTCACGAAAAAAGACATAAAGGAAAAAAAGAAGGTCATTCTCATGCCATCTGCTCACTCCCATTCTTTTTCTCCACTCCCACACAAACTTCCTGCTAGCCCTGCTGACCTCAGGCTCTAATCTGGAAGTTCTCACTTTCTGGCTCTTTATCCTCCCAGTTCTCTCCCCAGGAAGAGCTGCTTCTTTGGTCCCAGGCTGATAAGATGGTATTGAAGGCAATGATCTATGTCTACTGGACTACTGTTTGCTCTGTAGGCATTGATTGCAGTATGCAAATGGTGTCATTTGTGCTGCCCTCTTTTTTTTTTTTTTCTTTGTCTTTTTTTTGTGACCAGTAAGGGGTTCGCAACCCTTGGCTTTGTGTTGCCCACACTGCGCTCAGCCAGTGAGCGCACCTGTCATCCCTATATAGGATCCGAACCCGCAGTGGGAGCGCCGCTGTGCTCCCAGCGCTGCACTCTCCCGAGTGCACCACGGGCTCAGCCCTGCCCTCTTTTTTATCATAGTCAAGTTCCTAGAATTTTTCCTGGATTATTTAACCCAACCACAACTGCTGACAGTTACAGACATTGTACTGAGTGCTTTGTCTCTGTCCAGCTTCCTGGCCCAGTTGTCCACAACCAGCCCTTGATGTCGAGTTTGGTTCATATACCTGACCTCCAGAAAAGCTCGTTAGCTTTGAACTCAGCACTCACATCACCTGGAGCTTTAGGCAGAACAAGAAAGCTAAATTTAAGAGATTGCCTCAATATGATTTTACTCCCTGGACAAGTTGCTGTGACTGTGTTTCAAAATTTGGGGAGGATTGTGCAGGGCAGCACATGAGGCCCTCTCTATCTAGAATCCTTATCAGAGACATGAACAAAAGAGTTCTTTCTCTGGCCTCAATATTATTGATATGTACTTGTCCTCGTGAGACTTGCTTTTCTTAGAGAAAAGCCCATAGGGAGCACATTCTGACTGCATTATATAATTTACTTCTTTTTCTCCTCTTCATCATCGCTTCATAAAACAATCTTTTATAAAGTTGTTTTTCCTATACTATACTTTTCTATGGTCTTGGTGTCAAAGATGGGACATGTAATCTCTACACATAAATTGTAGTTTATAAATAAATATACTCCTTTTTTTTTTTGTCTTTTTCGTGACCAGTAAGGGGATTGCAACCCTTGGCTTGGTGTCGCCCGCACCACGCTCAGCCAGAGAGTGCACCAGCCATACCTATATAGGATCTGAACCCGTGGCAGAAGCGCCGCTGTGCTTCCAAGCGCTGCACTCTCCCGAGTGCGCCACGGAGCCGGCCCAATAAATACACTCTTAAGAAAGGTACTTCATACTGGAGGAAACCATGTATAATATTATATTTTTAAAGAACAAAGATCTTGCTTTTAAGGTCATCTCCTCTAGAATAATCCTATTTTACATGTAAGAAGCTGGATATTACCTATGTTCTGTATTTCTATATGTTTAATTCGACAACTCTCCTTACTTCCCCTTCTCATTCCATGCAGACTAGTCGGTAGATGTGCCCAGTCAACTAGAAAAATATTAGGTACTTAAGGAGATAAACATAAAAGTTATAACAATAATTAAAAATGAATGACCCATTGCACATTAAGAAGCAGCATAAATTAACTCTATGTGTCTATTCATCTATTATCTACCTACTATGTATTCATTCATCTATCATCTAGAGTAGTAATAAAAAACCCAATCAGAAATAAATGTGAACTAAGAAACAAAATAATCCAAAAAAGACCAAGTGGTTTATGTGAATAACGACTTTTGAGTATAAAGAATTCTATCTTCACTTTTGCCAAGTTAGAAATTTTTAAATAACCTGTGGAAAGTACTTTGTTTTTTAAAAGTTTAGTTGCTATTTATATACAAGAGTCATAATACATTTGAAAGTTTTATGTTACCAAGCTTTTGAAAGAAAAATGTCCTTGGCCCATAATTATGTTTCATTTTGTAAGCTGTTAGATTCTATATCTCAGTGTGGTTAAAGACATGAAAGGGTAATTTGCATGTTTTGATGGGAAAAACTTAGGATGAAATTTTAATATCCTTCTGCATTTGATTAAAGTAAAGGTGAAAACTTGAATCAGTGCATTACACATCTGTAGCTCTCACCTCTTCTCAATATATAGAATTTTATAGATTTAACCATTAAAATAATTCTCAGGTCAGACAGGAGCAGCACTTAAACAGTAATTCCTACCTGTTTGCACACAACTTGTCCACTTCCCCACTAGTGTTCAGGAATAGAGTCCATCTGGTATTTTCATCTCTTTTGAATTTTGATTCCCCTTTTTCATGTCTAAAGCTAAATTGCTGAATTTCTGTCACCTTTTTCTTCTATTTTTTTAAAATTTTAGTATCTTAATATTTAATAAGTTTGCATATCTAAGTGCTTTTTAACATTTAATCAATCCCTGGTCATTGATAACCTATTGTGACTCAGGCAATGTTCTAGATTCATAGAATATGTTAATAAACAATACAGACCTAAAAACCTGTCCTCATTGAGTATTCATTCTATTTTTGCATCATTAGCCCTACATTTTCACTTCTTTTCATATAGGATCCTTCGTATAAAAACACAATAAATTATTACATATTAACAACTTTACATATCCTAGGAACATTTATAAATAATGTCAAGGAGACTATTCAGGGATGGCAACTTCTTGTTTACTCTTGGCACAAACAATAGCCAAGTCTGCAATTTGCTTTAGATTTTCCAGATCTAGAGGATTTCCACTGGTCACATTAAGGCAAGATGACAGCACAGGCAATTTGAAAAGAAATATACATTTTACCTACTAAAGGGGAAAAACCAAGAGGTTTAGGCTGAGAATATCCGATAAAAATACATACACACACATATTCTTATACACAACGTAAAGACTAACAATAATAACAGTTTGAGAAAATATTGGCTTTGGCACCTATAAAACTCCAGCTCTACTTCTAAATCACATGAGGAATATATGAAAATACAGTTGGTATCAGTTAGCTTCTTATCACAATCCCATTGTTTATTGTTTTATCATTTTTTGCCTTCCCTGTTTTCATTGCATACACTAGAGAAGTCCGGCGTGAGAATGTCCAATGTGAAATTGTTTACGATAACAAAAATTTGGAAACAACTGAAATGCTCATACACAGGAGAATAGATAAATACATCATTTTATAGAAATACAAGGGTGAACAATGGTAAATATAAAGTGATAAAAATGAAATATGTGCCGTGGTAAAAGTGAAAAATATAAAATTAGATATATACACACAATGGTATATAAATTAATAAGTACAACCACATACATCAATATTGAATGATCTTAGAAACATAATGAATGGTATGCTTAAAAAAAGGTCCAAAAACATAAGTATAGAACAATATCTGTTCTAAAGCAAAATAACAACAATAATGAAATAAGTAAAAGTAAAAAACATCATGATTAGGGACACATATGGTCAAACCATAAATAAAAGAAATAAGTAAAAAACACAACAGGCAGAAGATTATTAATTTCTGAAGGGAGGGTGATAACATTATAAATAGTACCCAGGTAAGTTTTAATGATATTGCATAATGTATTTTTTGTTAAATTGGGTGTTATGCTCTTAGCTGTTTATACTATTAATTATATAACATAACTTGCATATACATTATTTATATTTGCCTGAATTAATCAAATATTAAAATAATCTGTTATGGAAAATAAAAATATGATTGTTAAAATTGAAAATACATAACAAATAGGATATACGTTTGACACCCAGTTGAAGACAGTTATAATAAATGTGATATAAAATGATGAATTCAGCCATAAAGAAAGAAAGAAAGTCTCGATACATGCAGAAGGTGAAAGGAAAAAACATCTATAGAGAAGGGCAATGCGGCAAATCAGCTCTGAGAAGACGTGAGTTCTCAGATTCAAAGTGCAAACAAACATCGAATAGTAGGGGGAAAAAAAGGACTTTATATGTAGACTGTTTAGAATCAAACCTCAGTCCGCAATGAAACATTCTCAAAGCTAACAGAAAGGGAAAGCGTCCCACCTAATGTGGAATACCATTTAGAATGACAGCAAGTATCTCATCATCAAAAATGCAGTTCAGCAAAATATTCAATTTGCTAAGCAAATATCACTTTCTCTTTAAAGTTCTATTTCTAACTAAACTGTCATTCATATGTAAGAGAAAAATAAATTCATATCTGGAAACAAAATTAATAATATAGTTTGTTCTATATAGACTTCCACACAATTTTATTTAAGGTTATTTAGTAAGAGAAGAAAGTAACCCCTTGGGGAAAAGGTAGTATATAAAACACAATAATGAGAACAAATATCAATAAAATATATCAGCAACTTAATTAAATAAAGCCTATAAAAAGTAATAACTTTTGTGACACCAAGACAAAGTTTTTCAGAAAATTTGGGGAAAAGATGAAGGAAAAAGATAAAGATAAGTAGAATAGAAACAGACAATACAATCTGTGACAAATATGTTGTTCATAACCTTTATTGCCAATGCACTGCTCAAACTCATTCCTCACACTAAGAACTGAAACGAGTTATTAGGTTATATTTGGGCAGTTCACCAATATAATTTTGAGTGTGATATCCTAATATAATACATACAATAGAGCTTCATTAAGTTAATCATGAAAATAGATTAATTAATTTAATTATGACAAAAAGTGATATTTATTTTTGCTAACATTTATCAGAATAAATCTCAAAGTATTTTAGAAGAAAGCCTCTTGCAAGAAGGTAGAATTTTTTTGCATACATATTATAATGCAAACTACAACAAACCAATTAATTAGAACATAAAGTGATGGGGAACAAAACCAATGACAATTTAGAAAGGCAAAATGCTTTTTTATTAATATTATTTTTAGTTGACAAACTATAATTGTATACATTTATGGGGTACAATGTGATGTTTTGATATATGTATACAATGTGGAATAATTAAAACAAGCTAATTAATATATCTATCATCTCATTTGTTTATCATTTTTTGTGTTGAGACATTTGAAATTTAGTCTCTTAGCTATTTTGAAATATAGAATACATTATTATTTCTGTAGTCACCCTGACCATGGCTCATCAGTATTCCATGATAAGACTAGTGAAAATTTTAACCATCTTTACTGTCCCATAGATGAGTTGATTTTAAAACAAAGAACTTACACATACAATTCTCATAAAAATATCAATAATCTGACAGTCAAAAAATAAATGCATGTATTCAACTACTGTATTAACATATATAAATTTCCAGTTGTTATTTGAATCCTACCATGATAAGTTTACTTAAGAATTTTTTTTTCCCTTTGGGAAATTTAGGTTCTCTTTTCAGGTAACAAAATCCAGTTATTCAACACTTGAATACTCAAAAGCAAAGAATTACTTGTTCTCCCCTCCTCCACTATGTATTTAGAAAACTTAAATAAATGTAGCATTTATTCTGAACTAGTACATTTAGGTATACGACTACTTTATCACTCATGAAGCCATCAACGATTCAAGAATATTAGCAGTAGATTGTAAAAAAGGTAGGATTAATCATTTACATTTGGAACTCTTGATTCATATTCAACTCTTATTTTTCTATCCACTGAAACCCTCTACATTTAAAGCTAATGCTAGTGAAGATAGATTCACTTAAAGTAACGCTGATTCATAAACACTTCAGTGAGCCAAAAGTATAATTTAACGGCAAGAGAAGTAGAGCTTTCAATAGAGAAAAGGAGAAAATTGTATTATTAAAATGCTTGCCAGGAAGGTGAGCATGTTCAATTGACTCTTATTTCTTGGGACATTTACTCAGAAGTATCCCATATTTCTAAAAATCAGGTCAAGTTTGTTATTGCAGTAATGCACTTTTGTGATTAATTTTACTAACGAAGAATATCCATTTTCACAAAGCATATGTAAAAATATTTCATTTTTGGAGAAAAGAGATTTTCAAGGTCAATTGAGTTACTAAATAATACAGACTGGATGCCTTGCATGTTTTTTTAAAAAAAAGAAAACTGAATTATTAGATCCATAAGAAAAACAAAGAAGCTTTTATGTTTCATGCAATTACAAAATTAAGCAGCACAATGAATAGAAAAATAGATTTAGCTCAGTACAGGTATTTTAATCAGGGGATTAGAGAAATTTAACAGTGTATAGAAGAAAATATCTCTCTAGAAACTGAAGTTGCATTATCTTAAAGATTTACAGTACCATGAGTCACAAAACAAAATATATTAGTTTACTATAAGCCAGATTTGAAATTGATTTTATTGTAATCTAAATGGTTAGGAAACTAACAAAAATTGCTTATGGTTTTCACAGCCAACTTTAGAACTTGGTTTAAATTGTAACTCTATTTTGCCTTTTTTTTTAATGCAATGCTGTTTGAAAAGTTGTCTTCATACTTTAAATTTCATTCTGTCATATTCAGTGAAGATTCAAAATAGATGAATTAAGATGCTGCCATTGTGGTCTTGAAGCCACCATTTAAAAATGCAGCAGTAATTCCTTTGAATACTTAGTTCAGAACAGACTACTGAATGGAATAAAGTAGATATTGAGAGAGTAACCGGATAAAAGACCATAGAGAGAAAATCTAAAATAATCGGTATTTCTTTGCTTGTATTTTTGCAGAGAATAAAAGTTGATTACAATGGCATAAACAATTTTGTTAGTATATTAAGCATGTACATTTGACATAAAAAGGTGGTCAATGTCTACAAAGCGTAAAGTTAGGTATAACACAATTATTTACTTGACATTAATACAAGAATTATGTGAAAAACGAAAGTGAAAAAAGATATTAAGTTTCCTTAGTATACTGGAGAAATATAAAATTTTTAGAAGTCCATAAAATTAGTGATTGAAGTACATGGATTTCAACAGGAGGTATGTGAAGCCCACACAGAGACCATCTCCCTGGTGTGTAGTTGTGAATGGGAGAGATAATCCGTGGCTTGCAGTGGCCTCAAGATTACTCAGATTAATACCAGTGGCTACTTAGTACGCAGCATAGGTGGAAGTAAGATGTTGGGAGATGTATGGCTGTGGCTCTTAGTCACCATGGCAGTAATAATAATTAAAACATAACACATCGTGAGGTAAATTGGCTGCCTGAGAATAAATAGCTACCATGCAGTGAAGAGGTCTGTGGGAATTTGTAAAGAATATATAATCTTTTTCTTTTAAAAGAGGATCATTTCAATTAGTCATTAACTACAAGAACTGACTCCAATATGTAATTTAATTAACAGCAGAATCAAATATATAAATTACATAAATTTACTGATCTTCATTAGGCAAGTATATGCTATATATATCCAGTAAAAATAACATATGGGTACATTTATATAGAGAGGGCAAAATATTTATATCATGTCCCTAACGTTACCATAATAACAATGGCCGCCTATTTCTAAAATAAATCCTAAATAAATGCATCTCAGAACTAACAGTCTGTTTCTTAAATGTGTGATTAAGTAGTCTCGATTACATAAAGATAGACAACCCACATTTCAGAGACCGTGGTATCAATAGTGTCTATAATGTTGTTAGTTAGGTCTATTCAGACTGACATATAATCATTGGCCTTAGACGGAATACTAAATAGGCTAAAACAACATTGTATCCCTAGTTAGCTGCAACTAGACCAATCAAATCAAAATTCTTTCATAAGAAACATGCCACAATCTTGTATCATTGGACATAAAAAGTGTCCACCCAAGGAAGTTAATAAAAGAGAAAGTGAGACATTTTTACTTGACATGCGGATTTTGCACCTTCCCTTCCAGTAATTTTTTATTTTCTTGATTACATAAGTTATTCAGTGAAGCATTTGTGGAACTTTTACTATGCTCAAAGAGCTCCCCTTGGTGTTATATTGTATAAAAGATAAGTTAGTTTGAGCTTTCAGTTTTTTTCATTTATAGACCCTTTCTGTTTTTCTTTACTAGAATTTATGTGAAAACTATGAAAAAAGTCACATACTAAACATAAATTCCTGACAAATGAAGAGTGTAGTTGTATGTCCTATGTGCACCCAGGTCACAGAAAGGTAGCAGCTTGACTCTTGGCAATTACCAGAGGAATCCAGAAGCTTGCTCTCACTTTCTATTACTGCTCATAATCTTTGGGGTTTTTCGAAAAATGGTGTTTAAAACAAGATATTGGTTACATTAAGGTATGAAGCCCTAGCTTTCATTTGGTGCAATGAGGACTGAAATACTTTCTTTCCAAAAAGTTATTGATCTATTTCTTTATAACTAAATCAAATCAAATCCAAACAACAAAACACCTTCTAAACTCCCCAAATGTTAATGAATTCCAAAAATAGCATCTTGAGCAAATAATTTAGTTCAAAATCTCAGCATTTATTGGTTAGATTTTTTTCACCAAACATGACATTTCTTAATTTAAAATAATTTTTCAAATTCTCTTTGATGCAGTTGCGTATGTACTATTTCACTTACTCATGAACATTCATAGTCTATTGAGTATTTTTACAGAATCCTACAGAAATTTGCTGCTTTATTATGATCCAATATAAATATGTTTTATAAGGTAGGTAGTTTTCACAAACTATAAAATATTTACACAATTAAATAATAGATGCATATTACTTGTACATATGAAACTGAGAATTGTATTAAAATTATTTTTACAATAATCATTTCTGACATTTACATTGAGAATTAAAGAAACTTCACAAATAACCTCATTTGATTTTTACGTCCACTTTGTGAGGTATGTGGGGCAGGAAATAGCCTTAGAGAGTTTAAGTGGCTTGTCCAAGGTCCAAGTATTAAGAGGTAGCAATAAATCCAGAAATCAAGTCTTTTGTACAAGGTCATTGCTCTTTCCACACTAATACTGTAATGGACCTGACATACAAAAAAACTTTATTAATATGATATAATATAATTAATATAATATATTTGATATATTTCCCTTATAAATAAAATAATTTTTACACATTGAAAAATAAATATAATTTTATTTTAGATAATAAAACAAAACTTATGAAAACAAATAACAACTAAATATTTTAATGTTTAATCATATTTTCTGTGTAATACAAGTAAACACATTTTATATATTATCTTTAATTATTTTTAGGGAAAACATATTGGATTCAGTTGCATAATAGTTCAAATGCTCTGGAAGAAAAAAAAATCTATTATCTAAATCCAGTTCAAGAACTATTTTCTCTGGACCTTCTCCCTAAATCTTGAAGGACACTGTACCTTTCCAGCATTTTTCATCAAAGATTAAATCCAAAGGGTTTCAGGCCATTCTGGATAGGAGCAGACTTGCTGTCTCCTGGCTCACTGTGGTGGCAGTCCTGCCCTCCTAGCTCGAAGAGGTGCTATGAGTCCAGGCCTTTGCACCCATGACTTGGCCCTCAGAGTCATTCTTTCTTCATTTAGACCCTTCTCTGTCCATTTCAGTCTAGGTTAGCAACACTTCTGTTGGTATAACTCCGCAAAGCTTTGTAAGTCTTCTGTACAACGATGGGGGGTTCAAGCCATTGACAACAGGGTCCTCCACGGATCTTTTCTGGGTGATCATATTTTTATTACTGGTTTTTGTTAAGATAGCTGATTGAATCCATGTGTCATACACCTAATCTCTTCAGCAAATGTTGTCCAGCCACATGTTTGGGGTTTTCTTCAGAGCATGCTTTCAAACTCATTTTTTTATTTCATGTTTTATCTTTTATTATTTCATATTTTTATTTTAGTTTATATTTATTTAATATTTATTTCATATTATATTTATTTCATGTTTTCAAATTTATTTTGAGATATTTCTCAAAAGAAGACATACAAATGTCCAACAGGTACATGAAAAAATGTTCAAAACCACTAATCATCAGTGAAACACAAAACCTCGAGATATCATCTCACCCCAGTTAGATTGGCTATTATCAAAAAGACTAAGAATAACAAATGCCATGGAGGAAATGGAGAAAAGGCAACTCTTCTACACTGTTGGTAGGACTGTAAACTAGTATAGGCATCATGGAAAACAGTAGCAAGTTTTCTCAAACAACTACAGATAGAACTACCATATGATCCAGCAATCCCTCTTCTGAGTATTTACCCAAAGGGATGGAAGTCATCATGTTGAAGGGATACCTGCATTCCCATGTTCATTGTAGCTCTATTTATAATAGCCAAGATATAGAACCAACTTAAATGTCCATTGATTGACAACTGTATAAGGAAAATGTGGTATATATGTACATTGGAAAACTACTCAGTCATAAGAAAGAACAAAATTCTGCCATTCGCAGCAACATGGATGAGCTTGCAGAAAATTATGTTAAGCGAAATAAGCCAGGCACAGAAAGATAAATACTGCATGTCCTCACTCATAAGTGGGAGCTAAGAAAGAAGGAAAGATGATGATAAAACAATGAACTTTCAGTAGGAGAGAACAGACCTATAGCTACTAGAGCTGAGAAAGGGGAATGGGAAGGTGGGTTAGGGAGCAATTGGGTAAGAGACACAAAAAATCATTACAATTTATAATGAACATGCCAATAATATTTATATGATCATCACATACAGTACACAAATACTGAGAGTCAATTTTGTATCCCATAAATATGTATAATTAAAGATTTTGCCAAAACATCACAAAAAACAAGTTTACCTCTCTCTTCCTTTTTTTTTTTTTTTTTTTTTTTTTAAAAAATATCCACTTTATTTTCCACGTAAATTCCATCAAGTATAAGACAATGATACCAGCCATTTAGTCCACCCTAGAGAACTTAGGGCCCTGAGAATTTATCCATGTCAGTAGTCATTTTTACTTCATTAACTGAAGAAAAATAGGTGCAAAGTTAAAGATGTTTTAAAATTAGGAAATAAGAAGAAGCCAAATCAGAACCGTAAGGTGGATACCTAATGACATTCCATTGAAACTCGTAAAATTGTCTCTATGTGATGAGAATGAGCAGGAGCACTATTGTGGTGGAGAAGAACTCTCTGGTAAAGCTTCCCCAGGTATTTTCCTGCTAAATAATAATAAGCAGATGTTATCATTCTTTGGCCCTCCAGAAAGTCAACATACAAAAGGCCTTGAGCATCCAAAAAAGAACTGTTTCCATGACGTTTGCTCTTGAGCGGTCTGCTTTTGCTTGGACTGGACCACTTTTACCTCTAGGTAGCTATAGCTTTGATTGTGTTTTGCCTTCAGGACCATATTGATCAATCCATGCTTCACCTCCTGTTATAATTATTTGGAGAAATGCTTCAGAATCATGAAGCCACTTTAAAATTTCCATTGAAATTTCTGCTCCTGTCTGCAGCTGATCTGGGTGCAACAGTTTTGGCTCCCATTATGCAGAAATTTGCTCAACTGAATTTTTAAGTCAGAATTGTGTAAGCTGAACCAACAGAGTTGTCTATAGTATTGGCTATTGTTTCTGTTGTTAATTGTCAGTCCTCTTCAATTAGGGCACAAACAAGATTAACTTCTTCGTCATAAATTGATGTGGAGGGTCTGCCATTATGGACGTCATCTTCAACCTCATCTCATTTCTCCTTAAAATAAGTTATCCATTTGTAAACTGTTGACTTCTTTGGAGCATTGTCCCCCAAAACTTTTCATAAAGCATCACCGATTTGATTATTCTTTGACCCAAGCTTCACATAAATTTGATGTTTGTTCTTGCTTCACTTTTAGAAGAATTCATGTTGCTCTGATAGTGGCTCTTTGCAAATTGATGTCTTACCATTTTCAGTGCCTCAAACTAGATCCTCTGTACCTCATATCCTTTCTCCTTGTTGCCCTGAGCTTGGTTGGGCTAAGCCTCCTGAAACCCTCTTTCCCCAGCTCTTCCTTTAGGCCCAGAAAGCACTCACAGCTCTGGAGAGTCACGAACACCACGGAGCGGTGTTGCCCAGGCCCAAAACTTCTCTTACTTTTTGATATACAGTTCTTTGTTTAAGAAGTTTTTTTTTTTTTTTTTTTTTTTTTCCCCTTTTTTGTCTTTTTTCATGACCGGCAACGGATCGCAACCCTTAGTGTCACGCCCGTACCGGACCGGGACCGGCCACGGGATCGCAACCCTCGGTGTTGCTCCCGCACCTCATTCAGCCAGTGAGCGGCCGGTCTGTATGTGGGATCCGAACCCTCAGCGGGAGCGCCGCCGCACTCCCAAGTGGCGCACTGTAGCAGTGCGCCACCGGGCCGGCCAAGAAGTTTTTACTATATTCAGAATGTAAATAGATTCAACTATGCCATGCTGAAAGTTTTTAAATTTCACTTTCCATTTTTTGCTCTTAATTGGCCATGTTTTCTGGAGTATAATGTAAAATGGAAATCTAATTAATTGGCATACATATAAATTGTCAATTATTCCAGACCCATTTATTGAAAAGTTCACCAATCATGTGAACTGATTCATAGTGCTGTTTCTATAATATACTTGAATTTGTTTCTATATCTGTTGGTTTGCTTCTAGACTTCCATTCTTTCAACTCATTGTTTAAGGCAATGCCAAACTACACCTTAAAATGAATCTTGATCTGGTAGATTGACTCCCTCATCAAACTATTGTTTTTCAATCTGATTTGATTATTTCTGGTTCTTTACATTTTTGTAGAAACTTTAGGATTAATTTGCTAAGTTCAATGAAATATACTTTTGAGATTTTTGTTGCAATTGTACTGAATGTATAGTAATATGGAAAATATTGACATGGTTTCAATATTAAATGCTCACATTCTTGAACATGTTTGTCTAGTTGTTGTACATTGAATTCATTGATGACACCAATTTATCATCCATGTTTTTTGTATCCCAGTTTCTGTCACTAAAAATGTGGTGCCTCTTGATTCTGGTTAAAGTAATTTCCAAGGTGAAAGAAGAGGCATTGCACAAGGCTAGTAAATTCATTTCTATTCTTTCTTGCTCCTCTGCCAAATCCAGAAAGCTAGCCTGGTAGAGGATGAGAGACTCAGGGCCAGGTTATTCCCATTGCCCAAGATGACCATCAGCCAGTCTCCATATTTGTGGTGAGTTAACTAAACAAGAATTCTCCAGCTGGGCCCAGGCTCAATACTTAATGTCTTAAGCCACCTGAGTTTGGATGTAGATTGTTATATAGAATTACTGAGGTAATAGAAAAGTGATACACACTCTATTTATTCAAGTCGATATATAAAATATAATAACAAATGACTTATGGAAGATTCTTCTGAAAATTCTTATACTTTTCCCCCCTAGGTTTATTTTTAAGTAACATGATTTTTTCTTGCTTTTATGACTGTAGTATTTTTTATGTTTGCAAATTCCTGGCATGCTACTGATTTTTGCTAATTGATGTTATAAAAAGTACACTTTCAAATTATTGCATTATTTCTATTAGTTTTTTCTATAGATTATCATAGATTACTGTTTAGACAAGTATCGAATTATTGGCAAATAAAAAAAACAGGTTTGCAGCTTCCTTTCTAATCCTACCTCTTATTACCTTTCTTAAATCTAATTATATTGACTAGTGAACAATGTTAATAGAAAAAATAATAAATATTCTTACCTTCTTTCTGACTTAAAGGTAAATGACTTAAAAGTTTCCAAATTTCACTAAATACTAATATTTTATTGTGGTTTTACTATTTGAAGGGACTTCCTTTTTTTCTAGTTTCATTAATCTATTGAGATTATTATATTTTTGCTATTCATTCATTAATAAAGTTATTACACTAATAGATATTTAAAGAATTAACCCTCAGGTTGTTCTAAGAATAAACTCTGTTTGGTGATGAGAGATAGAGACAGAGAGATAAAGAAAGAAAGCGAGGGCCGGCCCGGTGGTGCACTGCTACAATGCGCCGCTTGGGAAGCACGGCGGCGCTCCCGCTGAGGGTTCAGATCCCACATACAGACCGGTTCCCGCTCACTGGCTGGGCAAGGCACGGGAGCAACACCGAGGGTTGCCATCCCGTTGCTGGTCCCGGTCCGGTACGGGGGCGACACTGAGGGTTGCGATCAGTTGCCGGACCCGGAAAAAGACAAAAAAAAAAAAAAAGAAAGAAAGAGAGAAAGAGAGAGTTAGCTTTAAGGAACTACTGACTTGAATTGTCTATAGGATTTTTTATACTCACATACCATGCATTTTTCCTTTATTACTTTATTTTGTGTATTATCCATATCTATGTTTGTCATCAGGTTATCCTAATCTCATAATTTTATTTGGGTAGCTTCACATTTTCTATGTTCTGTTCTTAATAATTTCAAAAAATATTTAATGACATGGAAATAGTCTCAATAGATAGTTGATAAAAGGAGGGTACAATAACAGATATACAGTATCAACCCATAATTTAAAACTAAAATATTTATTTATAGGTCCATATGAAAATAAAGGATGGAAAAAAGTATACTAGATATTAAGAGTGGTTAGCTCAAAATGGTAAAGTGTATGTGGTTTTTATGTTCTTCTTTATACTTTCCTATATTTTCCAATTTGTATTTTTTACACTAGATTTATTTTATTTTATTTACTATTTTTATTATTAATATTATTATTATTTTTTTACATTCTAGGATGTTGTTGCAGAGCAGTTGGGAGGGAGGGGGAGAGGGGAAGGGGAAGGAAACAGGATGAAAGAAGGAGGCAGGAGGAGGGTGGGATTGAGGCCTGTGTCCCCCACCACCACAAGGGAGACTCGGGGGCTTCCAGTGGTGGCTTGGTCATTGCCAGGCTGGGTGCAGATGTCAGGGAGGTGTGCCAAAAGCTCTTGCCCCCCACCTCCCCAGCTCGGGAACCTGAGGCCCTTCTTGCTGTGTCTTGGTGGTCGTCACTGGGCTGGTTGCACATATTGGGGGGATCGTGGCCGAGGCCCAAGCCCCCCACCCTCTGGACTGGTTGCAGGTGTTGGGGGGCATGGATGCGGCCCCCCAGCCTTTCCACATTTCTGACTTGGTAGCCCAGGGGACTTTCAGTCCATCTAGATGTTACAGGTGTTCTTTGATGAAATGAGACCTTTCCTAGTTAATATCAAAGTCTGTCTCTGATGCGGGTAGTTTGTTTTTTCTTTCAGTTCTGTGTTGGATTATTTGCTGTTCCCACCACTTAAATTCTGCACTGGAACTAATTGGTTGTCCTTTGCTTTCTTTTAAGATGGGGGAACTTCCTATGGGGACCAATACTCGAGCTCTGTGGTTGAGCTAAATTGCTGCTTTGTTGATGATATTTTAGGGGAGACTTTTTGTGCAGCTCAGGTTTTAGTGGTTATCTTCATAGATAATTCCAGGTCTAGTGGGATCTGGTGCACCGGGTTGTGTAAACAGTCTGGACTGCGCCTGAGTCTTTTCATCAAACTGCACCCTGTGTATTTCTATATTCCTGACCAGTGTCCTCTGAGTGGTCCTACCCTGATTGGGGGGAAGGTTAGCTGTCCTTGCCGTGCCCCAGTGTTCTGGTGGGCCTGTCTCCCCCACTGCCCACACTCCAAACACTTCCCATCGGACGGGTCATGCTCTGGTCCCTTGCAATGTTTTACCAGCCTCTGAGTGGCTCCATTTTTTCAGTTGTGGCTCCTCTCTCCTATGTGAGTCCACGGGAACCCTATTAGTGGTTTTGCTGGCCTGGAGGCCACCAGAATCCTCTTCTTCTTCACCACCTCCAAGCAACTTCATCCAAAAGGCACAGCTGTGACTTTTGCCAATTCCTGCTCTGTACGCTCAGCAGCTCCAACCTGGAAGAGGCTGGGATTCAAAACGGTCTAAGCAGTTTTCTCTTTCTCTCATTGTGGCTTCTCCCACTTTCATGCTCTCCCTAGGTCTGTCCTCCTCTTCCCCTGAGCTCTAGTGGGCCCAGGTTGGCTGTCGTTGCTTTTTAATAGTTGTAAGTTGGTTGATATATGGGAGAGAGTGACCCTGGGGACCATCTATTGTGCCATCTGGACCAGAAGTCTATTTTCCAATTTGTCTACGATGAACACGTATTGCTTTTACAATCAGAAAACCATAAAAGCATTTTTCACTAAATAGAACTAAAGATCTTTGGGGAAAATGGCTGAGTCTGGGGCAGGAAGATTACAAGGTGAGCCTTGATATCTTGCTTCACAAAGTAAGAAAATGCTCAAAGACTAAGGAGGTTGGGTCAGAAGTTTACAGAAACCAGCTCAAAGTGCTCCCACTGACTAAATTTGGAACGATTGGAGCATAAAAAATAATAATGGATGTAACTAATGCCAATATATTGAATAATAATCATAGAGAAAAAAAGAAAGAGAAAGGAAAGGAAGGGAGACATGCTGGGTAAAAAATTGGTTGTGATGCTAGAAAAATAGCCATTTATCAATTTCAGTGTAATAATTGATGAAGGCAAAAATGATCGATGGATGCTAAAACTGTCAGGCGGAAGGGTACTGGGGGACTAGATGACATCATTGTTCATAATTTTTATTTATTGTAAAGAGAAATATATTCTTTTCAAAAGGGATGTGGCAGATTCTACTTTAACCCAAATGACCAAACTTAGCATCAGCAAGAGTGGGACAGGCTGACATCATGTCCCTCCTGATGAAATGCCATATGAAGTTTGCAACATCTCTGAGGTATTTTTGGGAAAACATTTAACCTGAATTCAATCAAGCCTCTACTCTAGACCTAGTTTTTCCTAGGTCACAGGGAATTGAGGAGAAAGGGAAACAAGTCAGTGACAACATGAGCAAACAATAAGACATTCAGAAAGTTCAACTCCATCAAGCAGTGTTCTTAGACTCTTCAGAATGTCCATGTAATGCAAATAACAAGATTATGCTTCTTTTAAATTAATAAACTATTTTCTGTATGTTACTAATTCTTGGAGTTTAAAGTTTGGAATTGGATGGTTCAAGGGCACTTTCAAAGATCAGAGCCATGGGAAAGGACCTCGTTGGTCTTAAATATCCCCTCATGGTGTCAGGATGACTATGCCAGCTTCAAATGATGACACCTTGGGCCGGCCCGGTGGCACACTGCTACAGTGCGCCGCTTGGGAGCGCAGAGGCGCTCCCGCCGAGGGTTCAGATCCCGCATACAGACCGGTTCCCGCTCACTGGCTGAGCGAGGTGCGGGCGCAACACCGAGGGTTGCGATCCCGTTGCCGGTCCTGGTCCGGTACGGGCGCGACACTGAGGGTTGCAATCTGTTGCTGGACACGAAAAGAGACAAAAAGGAAAAAAAAAAAAAGAAAGAAAAAAAGAAAAGTTTGTCCTCACAAGTCTCTGGTTTCTAGAACTTTTTTTTATCAGATTTCAGTTAATGGCTAATTAGCCCCTACGTAATTTAGAGAGAAGGATACATAGCACCTTCACAGTGGTCTAGACCCATCATGTTGAAGGTCCAGAAGTTGTGGAAGGAGAATAGATTCCATGAGGTGAAACCACTGCTGTCTGCTTCCTGAACAAAATCAGGCTCTAGGCAGGAGTAAAGGGGCAAATGGATGGCTTCTTGGTGGGAAAAAATTATTGTGTGACACATTTTTTATTAAAATTTAATTCAATAAGTACCCTTATTATATAATAGTCTCTAAATATCGTTTGTTTTTAGTATCCAAACATATATTTTATTTGTATTTCTAATTTTGTTCTTGGTTTTTTGAGCTACATTGAATGGTGACATAGCTAGCTATAATATTTAAGACTACTCATCATTTTTGCTCAGTACCTAAAGCATTTTACACATTACGCTGACTTTTTTTTTTTTTTTTTTTGCTATTAAGAACCATTAGACAGTCTAAACGCCATTTTCAGTGGGTAATCTAAATTTGCTCGTTGTATTTTTGTCTAGATTTTGTATCTAACTTAGATGTTCTTAACTTTCATTCTGATGTATCTAGATTTGCTTTAATTCAACTTGTTTGGTTTTTTATTTCATTCTTAAAATGAGAACTTTAATTCTGAAAAAACACTCAGCCATCATAACTCCAAATAGTATTTCTTTAAAATTCAAAACTTATTTTTTGTGATTTCCATTAGACATGATTTGTACCATTTAGTGAGTTATTCAATGAGTATTTCATACCTTTTAACTCCCTTTCACGTATGTTTTTGCTTTCCTGTGCTTTCTATGTAAAACTCTTAAGTTTTAGTAATTACATTTTGGTCCTTTTAGTAAAGACTTTCTACATATTAGTGATTGTATTATTAATTTACAATATTTGCATTTCTTCTGATATTCTATTTTTGACACATTTCTGCCCATGTATATTTTATGCCTTCTTTTTCCTTTTTGAGCATTTTTCACTTATTTATGGCCTGAGGTGCTGAAAATACATCTTTTAAAATTATTATTTTATATTTTAATACTTTGATTTCACTTATAATGTAAGCAATTTTTACTATTGATTTGTTGTTGTTGTTATATATTTTAGTTTATATATAACTAAAATATAAATCATATATAAATCATATTTATATATTATATGATTTTTTATATAAAAAATCATATTTATATATTATATGATTTTATAAATCATATTTATATATTATATGATTTTTCTCCAAGTGTTTAGGAATTGAGTTAGGCAGATTCATTTAGAATGAATTTTTTTTTTTTCCCTTTTTGTCTTTTTTCGTGACCGGCAACGGATCGCAACCCTCAGTGTCGCGCCCGTACTGGACCAGGACAGGCAACGGGATTGCAACCCTCGGTGTTGCGCCCGCACCTCGCTCAGCCAGTGAGCGGCTGGTCTGTATGTGGGATCCAAACCCTCGGCGGGAGCACCGCCGCACTCCCAAGCGGCGCACTGTAGCAGTGCACCACCGGGCCGGCCCTAGAATGAATTTTTAATCCTATTGCATTTCTGGGAGTTTTCATGTTCCCATTCAGCCTCCAAACTCCCAGGCCAGATCTTCTCTCATATTCAGAGTTTGGGCTTCTGCAGTGGTTAATAATGGGAATATAACCAATCAGGTGGCAACCAGGAGGGTGGCTTCATTCAGCTACTGTGTTTTAGAGTCTGTCTCCCCTTCTCAAAATCTACTGGTTCATCTAATCTGGAGCTTTAGGTGTCTTCTTTTCAGACATTTTTCTTTAAGTTTAACATTTACTTGTACATTTTCATGGGGTACAGTGTGTTGTTTCAATGCATGCATATTCTGCACAATGGCTCACTTAGGGTAGGTAGCATAGATTGGCACCCATTAGTCCAACCGCTTCTCCTTTCCCTTGACTCTTCCTCTCCTGGCCTCTGGTAACCATTATTCTATTCTCTACTTCTATGAGAAACACTCTTTTTTTAAAAGACTCTTTTTATAGCTCACATTTAAAAAATAGGACTTCTACATGGTTTCTAGGTTTCTATATACTTTTGTATAACTCCTGACTCCTGACTTCTGCTTCCTTTGTAAACTGCTTATTCTTTGTTTCTTGTAAGACACAAATTTCTAGTTGCATTTATATATATGTGGACCCACAGGCTGACAAGTCTAGCACTTCTAGTAGCTCACATCTTTGATTTGTTTCCGCATTTCTTTTATGCAAAGATGTTTATCTTTGTGTGTGTGTGTCTGTATGTTTGGATTTGGAAAAAAAGTAGAAACTCAAGTGTTAATTTTAAAAGTCTATTATACTAGAATATTAGTTTTCCTTTCTGCTTGCCAAAGGGGAAATGAAAAAGGAAATGGAAAAAGAGTTGATATATTATGTAACTACAAATGAAATAATTCTGTGAAAAAATAGTGAGATTGCTAGGTATGAGTACTGAAAAAGAAGTTTGAGGAATGAACAAGTGTTTTTGGCAGAGTAGAGTTTTGGAAAAACAGTTCTTTTTCTTTGTACATTTAATGCCATTTATAATGAGCTTTTATTATTCAGTAGGACTAATACTTGCCATGCAATGCATATAAACCATTCATAAAAGAAGGGCTCAAAGCAGAACATAATGAGACTTTTGGTAAACAAGAACAGGTTTAAAGAGACTGAATGAAAACTAAAAGCTAAATCCCATATGCATTCAGATAAGAGTAGATAAATCTTCAGTCCTCAAACATCCCACTCCTGTGCTTTTAAAACTCTAAACTATTATGAAACACATATTGGTCCTTGGAAGCCTTCTTTATTTACACAATAATAGCCTCAGGAAAAGCTTGTAGTATTAGAATCTGTAGTGGTTTCTTCCATCCTCTTATTTCATGATGATAAAGAATTCTGGAAAGTTAGGTGGCTTTAAAACATTTACTTTATGTGAACTTATGTAGATACCTATTTGATACTTGTAACATTATAGATTAGAGAGTCAATATTCTAAATTAAACATTTGTAAAATATTGTCACCAATGGACTTTGTCAAAAAGATTTTGAGAATTATAAAAGCTCTGCAACATAGTGTTCTAAATTCCCTTGCTTAGCTCTTTACATCTACTTCTTTTTCCTGATTTTAGCAATGAGAAATATTAGAAAGAATATTTAAGAAATAATAAAGATGCTGCTGTTTGACGTTTCAGTTCAAAGATTTGTTTCTTTTATTACTGTTCTCCACCTCGTACCCACTCCCTTAACCCAACTGGGAAAATTGTTAGCTACAATGTCATTTGTGATAGAGCAAATTTACTCATGGACTAACTAACCATAGATTGGTGGGGGGTAATGTACGAAACATTTTAATAGTTGAAAAAAGAGTGAGAAAGTAAGACATTTTCTCTTGTGTTGCTTGTGCACAACATTGCCTTGTTATTTATGTTGAAAAGCTGTACCATCCTAAAAGTAAACTGAAATATACAACTTTAAAATAAAATGTAACATTATAAAAACACAATGCTTTAAAATTTTCTCTGCTTTCTATGATTTAAACATTAAAAAAAAAAAAAAAACATTTCATAGGTGTAGCTACTTTTGTTAGACCAAAATTAATTTTCATAAATCTTTATTAGAGCTTATGTTTAAAGATGTTGCACCTAATACACGAACTTGCCACCTTACCTTCTGAAATTTCATTAAAATGATAATAAAAGGAGGGAGAAAATATGAACCAATAATAGCAGCGTCAGGACAAGGCTAGCAGTGGACGGTGAATTTCCAGATCTGGGGAAGATAAACATTATAAACTTGTGTTGCTAAATTAAAGAAGAAGTAAGGAAAGCAATGAATGAGGAAGTCAATCTGCCCTAGAAAGGTTTTTGACTCTAAGCCTGAGAAACAGTGGAGGAAGGTAGAGAGGAAGGGTAAAAGAAAGAAGGATTAAAACTAAATAGAAATGGGTTAATAGAAAGTTGTTTTTTTAGTATACAAGTGACCCTTCAGCCTCCATGTAAAATGCAGGCAGTCCAGAGTTTATCCACAGGAGGAACAATCCATGCTTTTACATAAGGAAATTGAAAAAGGAACAGTAAGAGTGATGTTAAGTAAACTGCTTGCAAATTGTGAATTTTCACAGAGGTAGATGCTACATTAATATAGCCCATAATATTAAAAAAAGCCTTTCCAAATTTATCTCATTTCCCCCACATTCTTTTCAGGTGTTCCCTATATTCAAATATCTGCTTATTTGGTCTTTGCAAAATTCTTCATTTCACAACTTGTTTTAAAATCATTGATCCAGGAAATTCAGGAAATATGTTGGAGAAAGGCCACATTAGCAGAACATGGTGAAATGAACTAGAAAATTAAGAAACAGAGGCACCTTCACCTGAACAACATGTCAAAAAGCTTCAAGGGAATACATTCAAGTGTGATTCTATCCAAACCAAATTAAAAAGGGATATCATTCATACTTCTTCAGTAGCTTCACTATTTATTGATTAACGGTTTAGGGACATAACAGTTGTGATATGAGAGATGAAGGCTAAATACAAGCTCATCAGCTTTGCCTACTGCTTAGGCTAAATTTCACCAGGCACAGTCCACAGGGTGGTTGACTCTATGAGACCTTCCTTGGTAGATCAGTGGAGAGGTAGAAACTTTCTCTCAAAGGAAAATGTACTTTTCATATGGTTTTGCATTTTCTTTCTTTTCCCTTTAAGTTCACCTACCAAATGTCTAAAACACTGTCACAGTTTTTGTTTTATGTTTACCTCTCACCAAGGAAAGCACAGCGGAACAGCAGGGGGAAAGGGCTATAGCCTTGAGGGTTTTCTTTCTTTCTTTCTTTCTTTCTTTCTTTCTTTCTTTCTTTCTTTCTTTCTTTCTTTCTTTCTTTCTTTCTTTCTCTCTCTCTCTCTCTCTCTCTCTCTCTCTCTCTCTCTCTTTCTTTTCTTTTCTTTCTTTTTTTCCCCCTCAATCTTTTACCCACAAATAACTAGTCTTTATAGAATAGCTTTAAAAATTCAGCTGAGTTGCCGTTTTGGAGACTACCTTGTGAAGTCGGGGCATAGTTGTTGCAATTTTCTATGGTAAGTGCATAAGCCAATAGCATCATGACATTTTAAAATATGGGTAAAAATTTTGTGTGCAGTCTATATCTCTTTCTGAGAGACCCAGTTTTTTACTTACTACTTAAATATTAATCCTGACCTCCCAGATTAGCTTATTTTTCTAGAGTATTTGCCTGACCTAAAGAACCATTCTTTAGAGGTATGGAACCAATTAGATTCTCTCTTTTGAGAATTTAAACTAAGAGACTCAGAAATGAAGAGTTGGGTAACTGGGGCAATATTACTCATAGAAATTTAGAGGAATGGACCTCTGCAGAGGTCCCCAGAGGTAACTTGATTCTGCCCTACTTTTGGCCGAGTTTCTGTGGTTTTGCTCTAACTTGATTTATTCTTAAAACTCTTCTACACTTACGACTGTCACCCATTTTTTTTTTTTTTCGTGTCCGGCAACGGATCGCAACCCTCAGTGTCGCGCCCGCACCGGACCAGGACTGGCAACGGGATCGCAACCCTCGGTGTCGCTCCCACACCTCGCTCAGCCAGTGAGCGGGAACCGGTCTGTATGTGGGATCCGAACCCTTGGCGGGAGCGCCACCGTGCTCCGAAGCAGCGCACTGTAGCAGTGCACCACCGGGCTGGCCCCCTGTCACCCAATTTTATCTGAGCTGATTTCAATATCATTCTGTTCCATACCACCAAATGTGCGTGGTGAAACATTATGCAGATAAAAGCAAAGCAAAACAAAGAACAGAAACACTAAACAAAAACAAACTATGGAATGCTCACAATAGTACTGTAATTTGGGATGTTATATATTATATTTTGGGGTGCAAGTCACATACCACTATCAGTCTCCAGTTTATCTACTACTAAGTCTCCAACCTCTTAAGACTTTTTGCTAGAAGCTTCAAAGTCCTGATGAGTGTCTCGATGTTAAAAGAGTCCAGTTCAGTTCTCTTCTGGTATGCTGAATGTAGATTAAAGAAACTTTCTCTTCTTAGAGCAGATTATCTTGGTGTACTATGTATGGAATGAAGATACTAGAGTGAACTCCTTTGATCTTTCAGTGACCAGGAGTTTTAAGATGTCATCTTGCCCCAGGGGTTGAAATTAATCCAAAGTAGGTTGACTCTCTCTCAAATGATGTGCTTAATGATAAAATCTCCAGGTCAAACTTGTCAGGGTCCTTCTACTTAAACCTATTTCGAATCTTTTGTCTGCCCTTTCCTATAGTACTAATGCTATCAGAGATTTGTGCCACAGGGGAGCTAGGTAACTCACTGCTGTACTGCTGGTGAGTCTACACAGAAAAATGACATATGATAGCCAGTGAAACTCCCTAATACATGTACAGGGAGTAAAGGTAAAATTTATATGGTGAATCTGTACTTAAATGTCATATTCAATGGGTGTTGTCAGAAACTAGCAATTTGTGCTTAACTTGCCATCAGTGAAGCTTCCATGAAGCCCTTCCCAGCTATGGAGCATTATTTTTCTTTTGCTGTTTGACTTTATTCGCTAAGTATCATGATTTTAAGGTTCATTCATGTTGTTATGAAAACTTCTAACCTGCACAATCTGCTTTTGTAAACGAGCTTGCTCTAACTTAGCAACAGTGAAGCCATCTTAAAAGCTGTTACAGCAAGACACAACTTGCCCTGCCCCTCCTGGGGCCAGCTAGACACACAGGATGTTCTGCAGCTGCAAGCACAGCTAGCTTGCAAGAGCTGAGACAGCAGAGCATAAAACTTTCCACATAATCATGTTTTCAAAGGGACCTCTGAGTAGGGGTCTTATCACACCTGGGTAAGTGGGGCAAGAAGTGTGGTCGCCTGAGGAGGGGTCTCTGAGAGCTGGCCTACTTCTCCTCTACAGAGGAAGAGCTCAGAGCTGACAGCCTGTGGTTTTCTTGCTAACACAGGCACAGGCTTGTAACCACAGAGCTATGAGGTGCAGAAGTACTTAACTGATTTTATGTCTCCACATAGCTAAGTCAAACCAGCAGATGGCCAAATGTTTACCAGTAAAGAAGTCAGAGGGAAATCACCTAGAAACAGATGGGTGCCAGCCAATAAGTTTTAGGGTCACTTAAGTTAGCCAATAAGCACTGCTTACTACTTTGTCTCCTGGCCGCCAGAAAAGTTGCCCCAGAAAAATGTATAAAAAGACAGCCAAAAAGCTTAATGGGGTCTCACCCCAGCTTGGTGGTGAGATCCCAACACGTTGGAAATAATAAACCTCTTGCTGATTGCATTGCTCCTGGTCTTGTGGTCTCTTCGAGGTGAGTTTTCCCGTTCTATGTAAGTTGGGATTTTATCCCAAATCTTACAGTTACATGTATCAACATTTCATCCCTTTTCATTTCTGCATAGTATTCCATTGTAGGGCTTTTACCTGTTTGTGTATCTATTTATCTGTCAATGGACATTTGATTTGTCCCTAGTTTGGGGCTGTTACAAATAAAGCTGCATATATTAAACAAGTCTTTGTATAGACATACATTTTTATTTTTGTTGCATAAATGCCTAGGAGTGGAGCAACTGAATGCTCTGGTAAGTGTATATTCAATTGCCAAACTGTCTTCCAGAATGGGTGTGCCACTTTACATCCCATGAGCAGTGGATGACAGCTGTAGTTACTCCTATCCTTGCCAACTGACTTGGTAAGGTCAGTCTTTATAATTCTAGCCATCCTAACAGGTGTGATCTAATTATTTCTGAAATTCAGACTCTGCATTAAGTTTCAAGATACTGCTTCAGGAAGAATTCTCTGCAAGAAACTTGGCATGCATAGGAATTAATGGCCTGCCCACTATCTCTCTCCAACTCTTATTCCAAAGGATCAGCTGGAGTCACTTCAGCTAGAGGGAGAGGGGCTTGCAACAATGGGTAAGGTGCACAACAATGGCTACTTGCCTCTTTGTGGGCATCTCTGTGATCTGAAGCAGCAATCAGCAATCAGAACACAAATTTCTGATACTGGGGGAACAGGGTCCTTATTACCCATTGTGGCTCCCATAAGCTGTGCATCATCTTTCCAGGAATACTGCACACCTGCTTACCACGGGGTTGGGAATGGGGGATGGTAGCTGCTCTTGTGCTAAGAGGTGAAATTAACTGAAATTTACACTACAATCCTTCCTCTGGAAGTTGCAAGCCTTCAAAGACTCTGGAGTTCCAAAATAGTTGCATTAGACTGATTCTGTCAGTAGTACAATTGTCTATGGAAGACAGATTCCTTGTGTATCATACTCCTCCATTTGCCAGAATCTTCTCTCCAAAGCATTTTGAATAGTTAAGTTTTACATAAATGTTTTTAACCCTAAATGTGTAAATAGAAATTAAGGTTCTTGCAAAGACCTTAGGGTTAGGGTTAGGGTTAGGGTCAGTGGGGAACCAGTGATAAAGCAACTAATAAATGACCAGGATTTGATGAGAGCAGTGCATGTCAATTGATTAGATACTGTCTTGGTGTGTGTATGGCTACTGGTAATGTCTGGAATCCTGCTGACTACACCAGTTGTGAAGCTACTCGACCACAGCAGTTGTAAGGCTCTTTTACCTGCTGGTAATCCTGTGCTGACTGGGCCAATTGTCGAGCTAAGGCATGGTCTGGAGCCCACAAACCCCTAAAGCCCATTCATAGACTGGGTCTCAAACCCTTCATATGCCAGGCTGGGTACCCAGACCCCTCAGACACCAGGCTGGGTCACCAGACCCCTCACACACAGTTCTATGAGCTAGGTAACTGGCCAAAAGGTCCTCGGAGCCATAGGTTGGAAAGCATGGCTGTGCAGGGTGGATGCCTGAGGCCGACACCCACCCTCCTGCTTCACTAAAAACTACTCTCTTCTCTCTCTCTCTCTCTCTCTCTCTGAAGAAGAACACAAGAATAGCAACAAAACTATAAAGATACATTGGCGTGCATGCGCACTAACTCCACACACTCACACACACACACACACACATACACACACACACACAATTTGCTTACAAAGAATGCTGAACCACACCCAACTGGACCCGAGGCTAGGGCCCGGACCAAACTATTCTATTTTCCCAACAGTGTGGGTGATCAAGAATTAGAGAAAAGTTGACAATATTGTTATATGCAGAGGAACAGTACTAATTTTCACTCAAAAGCATTTCTAAAGCCCAGGATGGAAAAAATATGAAAATGATTGATTGATTATGAACACTTTTAAAGATGCCGTACTGATAGAAATCCGCAAGGGCCAGTATATGGTTTGTATTAAAAACACATAGGAGAAGAAAGGAAAACTCAGCCTTCAGTCCTGAAAACCAAACTCCCCATGAAAAAGAAGCTGGTCAGCTGAATTCCTTGTGATGTTCCTAATCTGGAGCACACTGGGGATGCCCAAGCAATGTTCTTTGGGCTGTTAGCGGTTGGGCTTGTCTTTGATTATTTCTTTTCTTTTTGTCCCCAGACTGGAGAAGCCTATCATTTTACAGGTGATCACCACTAAGCTCTAAAATAAGAATAGTGATATACACAGTGGTAATTTTGCTAGTCATAATCATTGTCTGTTTTTGACTACAAAAAGACATGGAAAAATAAGCTATTTTGATATGTCCTATGAGATCTAAGAAAAGTGACAAAGGGGTTAATTTACAAATCACTCAAATATTGATTTTGGAGGACAATTAAGACATCACATTTTCAAAAGCTGATTTGGCTTTAGTTAATCTGGGATATGGAGATGATCGAAATTAGATAAATAGATTCGTTACATTCTGTTTGTTCCCATTACATAAAGGTAAAATAGATGCTAATGGGAAACCATGTGAACAAATTAACTTTAAAAATAAAATTTTAAAAGGCAATCACAGCCCCTTGTGAAACAATGTGATGAGCTTTCTGGTAACATAAAAAGTTTCAGACTAATTGGAAGCAAGGCATCAGGACTTTGCTAATTTGATTGCTAAGACACGAGTGTGTGATCAAAGACATAAAATGGAAACAGTTCTCTTGAATACACGTAGCTTCATTTAGGAAAAGAGATGATAACACATAGAGAATATTTATTACTGGCAGTTTGTGATTAATATTTGATTTACAGTGTACCTTGCATTTAAATCTCCTCCATAACTTACACTTATTAGCCGCCTTCTTACTGTCATCACTTTTTATCACGTCACCATCGCTCAGAAATATGCGACTGAGATAACTGCATCATATCCCACAAATGCGCTGGTCTGTTTCACTGAGACAGCAATATTCAATAGTGCACTGATGCTGACACAGATTTCAGTGAGAACAATTTCACCTGGGAATAACTCTCTTCGCCTAACTATTGAAGCCAGCATTACTGAAACACAGGTAGCAATACTGCAGTTACTAAGAACTGAATCATAATCCCTTGTCGGGGTACCATAGAGGTAAAGTTGGGGCATTTCAAAGGCATTTTAGAGAGTTTCAATTTACCTATGACAAGTAAGTCACAGTTAAGAAACTGGTTATATATACTTGTAACATGTGGAAGACAAATGAGCCACTTCACAATGCATCTCATTCAGCTGGTACTTTATCACGTTCTTATTTTTATTATGTAAGAGAAGCATCACAATTTAATGATCACCAGCCTACATGTTTCAGCATATTCACAGCCATAAATACCATCTATCACATTTGATATTCTGTTGGGCTGTTTCAGAATCATTCAAAATGTAGCAAACATAATTGCAAGAATTAGTAAGATTTATATGAGGAGACTTTTCAAAATCTTCTAACTTCCTTTTGGCTCTTGCTTTTGTATTATTCCCTAGCAAGTGAACCACTCTATGATCTATTTTCAATTGCTCCAACAACAGCAATATATATATATAAATAAATAAATAAATAAATAAATAAATATATATATATATATATATTTACCCTATCTGGATGACATCAGACAAATAGTAATGGACTTGCATCTAACAATAAAGTCTTACACCAATACCACTTATATAAATATGTGGCACTAGTAGAGTGGGGTATATTTGAGCTTTTTTACAACACCTTCCCATCTCTCTTCCTCTCAATGTTATAATCTAAGAAAATAAAACATCTCAAAGTACCAATTTCAAATTATTTTCTTTTGAATCCCAGTAAACATTGATTGACTAGGTTCTCCTCTCTTCCATAGTTGTATATTTAAAGTAAGCTTAGTAGTCTATTAATTAAAAAAATTGTTTGGCAAACTTCCAAATAAATTAAGCTTAGAAAAAAGCACATTTAAATATGTTTAAAAGACTTTTCACATATTCTTTTCAATTTTATTTTGGAGGATATTTTAAATTTAAACTTAAAAATATAATTTATTAAAAAATCCTAATGTTTGTGAGATTGGTACTGGAGAATGAGATAATGGACACAAAACAGCTAGTTGAGAAAAAATAAGTTCTATTGATACAGTCAGCGAGGCATCTATAATTAACATTAATTTACTGCATGCTATCAAATGGCTAGAAAAGATCAATTGTCTTGAACACAAAGAAATGATTATGTTCTGTAATGTTGAATATGATAAGTATTCTGATCTGATCATCACACATTGTACTCAGGTATTGAAATTCAAACCTGCACCCCACAAATATGTATAATCAATTACATTTCAATTAAATAAAAGAAAAACAAAACTAAAAAGGTGCATGATAGGCTATGGCTTTATGTTTAAGAAAGTAGCACATACTGTAAATCAACTATATGCTAATTATTATATCAGACATTGGAAAATTTCAATTCATTTCAATAAAAAATACTGTCTGTGTGCTTCTTATATCCCAAGTATTCTGTGATCCAGAAACAAATGATGAATAATAACTAAGAACTTCGCTCAAAAAGTTTGCAGTCATATTAGAGCTACAAATAATTGAAAAAGTAACAGAAATGCAGTCTGGTAAGTAACAGTGGAGGGTTGCTCACCTTAGCTGGAGAGAGAAAAAAAGTGTTCTCAGAATACCGGATATTTAGATTGTGTGCTTGTGTGTAACAGCTATTTTCTAAAGGTACTCAACATAATTTCCTCCCTTCTCTATCAGACATGTCCTTTTAATTCCTGTATAACTTTAAAAATATTCTTTATATTACATAATAAAGCTACAGAGACAAATTTTATTTTCTGTGCCTGAAATAATGGAGTGCAGAACTAATATCATCTACGGATTTTAAAAAGTCCAGTACAATTTCAAGATCAAATATTATGTAAATAATTACAATACATTTTTTGTGGGCATATTTGAAAGAATTCATTTTAAACTATATCCTTCAAAACAACAAAAAAATTTTTATATTTTATAGAAGAAGATTCTATGAAGTAAGATTTGACACATCAGAGCAAACTGAACACAGTGAGGTTTGAAATAACATCATGAGGATATTGAATATTTACAATACACAACTTAATTCAAAAAGTGAGAAAGAGAAGAGGTTGAAAGAAATACATTTTAAGCATAAAATTTATGTAGAAATGAAAGAGTAAATCTGCTTTTTTTAGCTGCACATTAGGATCAGGTATAAAGTTTAATCTGAACTTGCATATTTCAGTAGTGACAGACCCAGAAAGCACTCCAGCATATGGAGGGAAAAGTCCTAAACTCTCCCAACATTATCAGAAATACAAAATATTCATGTACTGTTAAAATTTTCATACCAAATGTATCACTTTATCAATTCCCATCTTTCAGCAATTCAACTAGAGAGAGAGAGTGCTTTAGCTGTTAAGGAAAATAAAATAAAGGGGGAGAGGGTGGGACTTTTTGTTAATGCATTTGACTGCTAAATATTACATATTTGCCAAACACAACAGGCATTAAGAACAATAAACAGTTTCTGGAATAAACTCACCAAATTCAATGAATTTTATTCAAGCTGTCTCCTGTGTTCTTGAGATTGTCTGGGGCCAAGTGGTGGCAGCAGTAGCTAAAATTATTGCCATCTACAAACTGGAACTGCTGCTAGAAATTCTCAGAGCCTGAAGCTTCTCATAAGCTCTCTTTCCTAAACTTTTGATTCTTTACCCTGCCATAAATCACAATTTCAGTCTGGCTGTGATAATACTCTCTTTCTGACTGATCTTCGGAGGAAAAAAGAAAAACAAATACCATTTGCTTTTATCCCTCTATTTTTATGTTGTACTATACCCACCAAAAAAAAAAAAGTAATAATGCTAATTGATTAATGCATATAATATTTTTATTTTTGATTTTTTGGGGTATGCTGGACAGTACAGAGATCTGAACCCATAACCTTGGTGTTATGAGGCTGTGATCTAATCACCTGAGCTAACTGGCCAGCCCAGTTAGTGTATAAAGAAGGAAGAAGAGAAAAATACATTTTTATATGAATATTTCACATGATTAGTCTCTTTGCATAATTTGGTCAGATTAAATACACAATCAAAAATATCCATGGTAGAAATTATACCTCTTATTTACTGAGACTATAAACTTGTTTTATATTATATTGTGACAGATTGCTTTCTGTGTCACATAGCAGAGTATCTTGGTTAGTGAGGAGCAAAGATTTAGATAAGTAAATGCCAGTCCTCAACCTCAGCTGCTCATTTGAAACATCGTATGGGTCCTCTCGGCAGAAAACTTTGCTTAATTGTCACTGATTTAGAAAATGCATACCTATGTTGAGTGCCAGCATATGTCAGCAGTTGTTCGAAGTAAATAAGACATACATGCTTTCTCTCCCAATGCAAGTTATAACTTAGTGGAAGACATAGAAATAGATAAAACAATTACTTATTGTGATGACTGTTTTGAAGGAAAGTCAAGGATGAGATAGATAATAACAGAGTTATTCTCAGTTTATACAGGATGGTTAGAGGATTCCCTACCTGGCTTAAGTGCTGAGACCTGAAGAATATGACAGCAGCAGAGGGAGGGGGAGATTGGGGAGCTGTGTGGCCTGAGGCATGCAGAGAGGGACATTGGACAGCCAGCTGTACCACGCCTCAGCGAAAGCTAAGGCTAGGACTTGCTGCAGTCAGAGCTAGAAGTTTGAATTATAGCAATAATAATATTTACTGAGGCATTGGATAAGGTCTTTCAGTTCTCATAACAACCCTCCAGGGCAGGTTTTACAAATGAAACCCTTGCTATAGAAGGGAACAAACTGGAAGGCTCAGGGAGATAAGGAACCCCCTAAAAGTTGCACAATTAGCAGAAAAGACAGAGCTCTTTCTCACTAATTTATATTATTACCTTATAACTCACTTTTACTGGGCACTTGTTGAATGACAAGGACCATGCTAACATTCTTGAAATATATAATTTAAAAAAAATATTTAGAGCAACTACCTGAGATAAAAACTTTTTTAAGTCTTGTTCTGCAAATTAGAAAACTAGGATCTAGAGATGCTAACATTTTTCAGAATTAGTCAGATAATGAGAAGCAAAGACAGGATTTGAATTGAGGTACATTTGGGGGACTCTTACACACATACAAGAAGGACAGGTGTTTTGTTTATCTACCCAATGTATCAGTTTTTCAAGTGGCAAGAATTAGGGCCTGGAAGATTCTCCTTCAGCATATTATGCTTTATATTCTTCCTATGTACAAAAGACTCTTTCCTTTGTGTCCAGGCTACATGGCAGATCATGGTCATTCCCAGCAATCGCCAATTTGCAAAACTTAGTTTCAAAAAAACAGCAAGACAGAAACAGAATATGTTTAGTTTCAGGGATTTTCTCAATACCTAAGTTTTATGAGGAGTGAGAGTGCCACATTGTGCAAAGGTGGTTTTTCCCTGAGCAACCTTGAGGTTGGAAAGAGAGAGAAAAACTTCTTACTAAAGAAAAACATGAAGAGAATACTACAATGTTAGAAACAGGTTTACTTTACGATGCTCTCTATGCCCAGTACAGTTTGTTGTACACACACACAAACATGCACACACAATTGCAGGCAGACCTCGTTTTACTTCACTTCACTTTATTGAACTTTGTAGATAGTGTGTGTATTACAAATTGAAGGTTTTTGGCAGCCCTGCATCAAGCAATATACCCCAGGTATTCCTGTACAAAAGTAAAACATTTGGGGAAATAACATCAACATATTTTATGCATATTTTTAACTTTAAGGAAAATATTTAAAATGTAATGTAGAAATTCTAGAATTTTTCTATATATTCTAGGCAAAGACTTTTAGTACTAATTTATATATTAATGTATAATAGGGCTTCTTAAGTATCAAACAGAATATTATTATCAGTCTCCTCGGATTCATTTCACCTAATTCAAGGCACTATCTTGCTGTGTGTGTTTTTGTGTGTGTGTGTGTGTGTGTGTGTATTTAAAATATGAATTGTGTGTATATATATATATATATATATACCCATATATATTTACATATAATGTATATGTGTATATAGGCATGAATTCAGCATATCATACTAATTATCTTCTATTCATTTGCATCTCAGTTTATTGCATGTTGAAGAATAATGCAAAATTTAAAGTAAACTTAAACATGATCTATCTATTCCAACTTTGTCACATTACACATAAATAAACTGAAGCCCAAATATATAGCTTGCCTGAGGTTACATAGATAATTGATGGAATAGCTGGGATGGAAATCAAATATCACTAATCAGGTGGTCTTTTGGTAAAAGGACAGGCTTTCAATTTGTGGTGATTTTGTCCTTTAGGGGACTTTGGCAACATATCAAGATATGTTTGGTTGACCCAAGTGTGGGTTTTAGTGGATAAAGGCTACAGATACCACTAAACACTCTACAGTGCACAGGACAATCCCCCATAATCCTGAATCTCCAGCCTAAAATGTTAACAGGGCCAAGGTGAAAAAACACTTTGTTAGAGCAAATGATTCCTCTATTATTTCATACATTGAAATTCATCAAGAAACAGTTTACTTAAAAAAAATATTAAAAACATTATCCTTATTCAAATAAAATGTGAAATAAAATATTCAATTTAAATCATGTATTACATGTTACTCTTCCAATTGGGTATACGACTAAAACTTGAAATTACTTCACAAAATATAGTAATTGTATATAAAATATGATAAACTGAAATGATATTTTAAGGTAAAATGTAAAAATGACTTTTATTCTAGATTTCAAATACATTAGTGTACGTATGCTTCTAGAACAGCTTTACTTTTTTGTTGTTTTAATATGGCCCTAAAAGAATCTATATCAGGATCATCATAGGAGCTTGCATAAAATAATATGTATAAAACTTATAATTCTTGGTTCCCATCCCTAAATAAACCCTGAGAATTTGTTTAGAAGTAGCCTAAGTGATTCATAAATAATCTTATAATTAAGAATATCTCATCTAGAGAAAAAAACACAAAAGCAAAATCCTAACACATTGGTAAAATTAAACTTTTATACACTGACAAACCTTGGTGTAGTGGATTGAATTACATCCCCCCCCCCCCCCCCCCCCCCA
>NW_007733013.1:11535-18465 GCF_000696425.1 Galeopterus variegatus | reverse complement strand
TTTTTAATTCCCCCCCCCCCCCCCCCCCGAACTCATTGAAGCTTGAATTGTGTTCCTCAAATTTTATGTATTGGAAACTTAACCCCCACTGTGACTGTTAAGAGGGTGAGAAATGCTATTATGGTAATTGAAAGTTGGGGCCTTGAAGAGGTGATTGGATTGTAGGACCGTGTGGTAGTGAATGGATAAAAAATGGTGTTCAGGGCATGGTTCTGAGTACTTTAAAAGAAAAGGAGAGTCTGTCTTTCTCTCTCTCCCTTCTCTGTCTGCTTCCACCATCTTGCAATGTGAGACCCCTGGGTCACTGCTGCCACCACCAGATGGACTTTGGACTTCCCAGCCTCAGAAACTGTAAGGAATCAATTTCATTTTTCTTTATAAATCACCTAGGTTTAAGCGTTTTGTTATAAGCAACACGAATGGCCTAATACACTTGGTAAAGACGTTTTTAGGGCTGGTGACTCATTAAATATATAACTTCAAACTGTGATAAGTGCTATGATAATAATACAATGGATTATGAGAAATGAAGTACAGTAAACTCATTTCCATAGGTGAATTTTGGTTAATTAAGGCCTTTCTAAAACAAGAAAAACAAATCCATTTAAATTGATATCTGATGTATATTTTGAATTATAAATAAAAACAACAACAACAACAACAACCAAAACTTTTACTCAGAAGGACCAAAACATACCAAGGACCTGCAGCAGGTTCTTAATACAGATGTCACAACCAAAAGGTCATTGTGGCTAGTCACTGAGAGCAAGGAGAGCAAGTGGCATAAGCAATGTTTTGAGAGGGTCGAAGGTGTCATATCACGTTTAACAAAAATATATTTAATAGATTTAGGGATTATGATGTGATCCAATTTATAATTTGAAAATTGATTCTGAATGGTTTGTAGAAAATGGATTATAGTGGGTATGCATAGTGGTCTAGAGACTAAGGCTGAACAGTGGTAACAGTGGCTTGAACTGGATTGGTGACAGTGGCAAAGAGGGAAAGAAAGCGAGCTGAGAGATGTATGGGGGAAAATCAAGGGGATTTGGTGGGATGAATTTGATACAAAAGATGACGAAGGTAATACCTAGGTTTGTAAAAAATAAGTGGATTTAATAAACATCTTGTCCATCTAGTAGAGTGTGAGATGATGCAACATGAGGCAGAGGGAGTTAAAAATTATCTAACAACGGTTTTCTTATTTCTTATTTGATCAAGAGTTAGACAAAGAGCCATTTTAAGACATGGGAAAAATAAAAAGAAGCACTTTTTTAAAAAACTTTTTACTGTAAAAAAATACGTAACATAAGATTCACCTTCCTAACCATTTTTAAGCATACAATTCTGTGGGATTAATTACATTCACAGTGCTGTGTGACCATCACCTCTATACATTTTCAAAGCACTTTAATTATCCTAAACATAAACTCTGTACCCAGTATACAATAACTCTCCAATATTTCTTCCCCCCGGGTTTCAGGTAACCTCTAATCTACTTCCGCGTCTGAAATATTTTTTCTTTTTAATTTATTTTTTCTCAATTGACCCATGATAATTGTATGTATTCAAGAATTACAAAGTGATATTTTAGTACATTTATACAGTATGCAATGATCATATCAGGATAATTAGTATATCCATCATCCCAAACATTGGCCACATTTCTGTGTTGGGAACATTTAAAATTCTCTCTACTAGCTTATTTACAAGATAGTTCAATTTTGGTAATGTTATATTTGAAATGTCTGTGGAGCATCCGAGGAAATATTTTCAAGAAGCAATTAAATATATAGGTCTGAAGAAAATTGTTTATGGCATGAGAAATTGCCTTGTTATATAAAGAATATTTAAATCCCCAGCTGAGATTTCTTATTGAGAAGCAAAGGAGGCCTAGATGCAAGCCCTGAGCAACTTCAACATTTCAAGGCAGACAAAGGACAAAGAGCAAGTAAAGGATATGTCGAAGGAAAAAAATAAAGATGTATGTAGAAAACCAGTAGAGTGTGATGCCATGGAAGGTGTGTGTGGGGGGGTAAGTGAGAGGGGAATAGCAAAGTTTTGATATGATTTACCACAATAAGATTATTAATAACATTACCTAGTAGAAGTCCAGTTAAGTGGTGAAAGAAACCAGATCCACGTTTGAGGAATAAATACAACATGAGCAGGTGGAAACAGTAAATAGAATTACTTTTTGATGAAGTTTGTCTCTGAACAGTACTAGAGAGAGAGAATAGTAGAAGAATTTTTACTTTTAAGAGAGTTTATGGATACAGCGAAAGATGATATAAGGAGGGAGAGAAATTAAACTTTCAAGGAGGTATGGAACTATAAACGCAGCAAATGTTCTGAGAGCACAAATGTGGTTGGGATAATGCATCCATGTGAAGGTATGGGTTTTCATGGAAGGAAGGATAACATCTTCATTGTAGAAGGACAGAAGATGACGAATAAGGATGTAGGTAAGTGTGCAGTTTTAGTAATGGAAAAACAAAAATGGTTCCATATGCTGCCGCCTAAGCTATTCCACATGAACCACATCATACATTTTGGGTTTGGAGGAATACAAAGACTGAAAAGAGCAAAAAGGGGCAATTGATAAAAACTAGGAGAAAAATCTTAGGGAAGAAATTTAGTAAAAAATGTAGGTGATGGGCCGGCCCGGTGGCGCACTGCTACAGTGCGCCGCTTGGGAGTGTGGCGGTGCTCCCGCCAAGGGTTCGGATCCCATGTACAGACCGGCCGCTCACTGGCTGAGCGAGGTGCGGGCACGACACCGAGGGTTGCGATCCCGTTGCCGGTCCCAGTCCGGTACGGGCGCGACACTGAGGGTTGCGATCTGTTGCCGGTCACGAAAAAAAAAGACAAAAAGGAAAAAAAAAATGTAGGTGATGTTTATTGCCCACTTCAAAGGGTTACTATGAAGGTAAAGGGATACCAATCAGAATGTGTAGTTTATGTAAAGCCATATTTAGTTGCTGTGATACTGGATGAAGAAAATCATAGGCTGCATTCCTCCGTGGATCAGGTTTTGCCAGGTGAGTGTGATGAGACATCTGAGTGTGCTAAATAGTGTTTAGGACAGAGTGTTTATAGTATTAGCTTATGGGATCTTAGCTGTGTAAGGTGGAAAGTAAAACCAGAAGAGAATAAAAAATGTAAGCTATACATACAGAGGGATGTTTGATTTGGTAATTGCTGAATGATAGACTTTCAAGGTTTTAGAGTATAAACAAGAAATTGGGTAGCAGAATTGGACTGGAGGAGGTCATTGGAAATGAAGTCAAGAAAGTAAAACTTCGGGCCGGCCCGGTGGCGCACTGGATAGTGCGCCGCTTGGGAAGTGCGGCGGCGCTCCCGCCCGAGGGTTCGGATCCCACATACAGACCGGTTCCCGCTCACTGGCTGAGCGAGGCGCGGGAGCAGCGCCGAGGGTTGCGATCCCGTTGCCGGTCCCTGGTCCGGTACGGGGGCAACACTGAGGGTTGCGATCCGTTGCCGGACATGGAAAAAAGACAAAAGACAAAAAAAAAAAAAAAGAAAAACTTCAAGAAAACATGCCAACATCCTCCCTTATTGTGATAATTGCCTCCTACGCCCATGGCTCAGGCAGAAGCTGTCATGCGCATGTAATGTGATTTCATTTCTTGGGACGTAGGAGGGAGATCCAGGGTTAGCACCTGGTCTAATTTAAGCTAATTAGTTCACTTCCAAAGATTTTAAGCATTGGCCCAATCAAACTATTTTTAATGACTTAAAACCTAAAATAATAAGAACTTTTGAGTCGCCAATGGGCATTTACCTTCCCATGTGGTGCGGATAAGGAAACATTTTATTAAAGAAGACAAAAATGAATAAAGCATACCTACAGAAAGAAGAAAAATAAAGAAAACGAGTTCTGTTCCACTGAATTTTTATTCTTGAATTTCAAAGGGTAATATTATTTCAATATATTGAAGTTTCAATTAAATTTGCATCTAAGAGAATCTGAATTACTATACTATTTAGATCAATCTTTCTGGGAGGCACTAAATTTATATAATATTGTGACATGAAAATAAAGGAGGAAAATAATCTGTGGAATTCTTCTGGTGGCTGCCTCAGTTGTCTTTGCTTACCATTGTGTGATATACTCATATTGTGTTTATTTGAAGAGAGCTGGGAGACTTTCAGGGTATGATTTTCAGCAGCAGCTGTATGTCTCTCAGAAATAGACATTGAACTTTGACTCCACATTAGATGTTATGGAATATGAAGACCATAACCTAAAAATGCATGATTATATCCTGAAATACGCTTATGTTATTATGTAGGTTCTTTTATGAAAATAATTAAAAGCTGACAGTACAGTTTGTTTATTTGCTTGTTTCTTCTTTTTGTTGAGATGTTCTACTTATTTTTCCCCATATGCCTGTAATAATGTGCTAATACCTCAGTTGCTATTGATACTCTAAGGACAGAGGAATACAAGTGAGACAATTACAACACATGCACTCTTGCAGTGACTCAGTAAAGAGAATCACACATTTCTCTAGTATCTGAAATTATTTTATATATATATGGATTAGAGCTGAGGTGGATGGACAATCTACGTATAATTAGATGATGTGTGAAATGAATGGGATATGTGTTAACCCTAAGGCAGACTTCATGTTTAATTATATTCAAATAATTACAGTTAAAATATTCACGCATTAAAGTGCAACGTGATATTCTTTATCCCCAAGGAAATACTTTTCTTAGTAAACATAAAAAAAAAAACTTTCCAAAAAAATTTTTCAATCTCCTTTTGAGCAAAGATATGTGCAGTGTATATTTTCTACTATATTAAAATCATACAAATCTTACTAACTCATATACTAATCTATTAATTATGATATTTGTATAACAAATGTAATGCATATATTTTTCAAAAGATTATATGTACGTCATTCAGAATCTAAAACATATGTCTTTGTAGAAAAATAAAAAATAATTTTGGAAGATAGTCTCAAAAGAAGATAAACAGAAGTAAAACAGTCAAACATAAAACTTATTTCAGTGTTCTGCTTGTTTGGTATAAAGTACAGCCCTGTAAATATAAAGGTGAGTTCCACTTTTTGGCTGGGTTATTTGTCATCATAATTTCCTTATGTTTGCAACTAAAAATAAGTTTAAATATTATCAAAAATACTGAATTCCATTGTAGTTGAACACTAATCCTAAAGTGCATAATAGTCAATTTTCATCTGTGATCATGTAATTAAAAAAAGAAGTTTTCTTTAAATAAGCAGAAGAATCAGAACCGTTAATTGTAATACAAATGTCAATATCTGATGTTTTTCATGAATACTTTTAAAACAGAAAATGCAAATTCACATTTCATAAAGTAAAGTAGACAGAAATGTGAGTTATTCAGTTTAGTATGTCATTTTAAAAGTTCAAATAAGCTCTAGCAATGAAATATAAATTGCCTGCATGGTCCACAAGAATGTAAAATTATATTAGTAGGAGATTACAACAGAATCTCTAAGGAAATAAACCCAATAAAAAACATTCATAATTTATCTTCAGGATAATATTCAATAATAATTATTTTTCTGCTTTGCCTTTATTTATTATTTGTCATGATGCCTAAACAAAAATTTAGTATCTTATCAACCTTAAAAGTTCTATGCAAATACGTGTAGAAAAAAAAAAATGATCACATAGCACCTGTTAATGAAAACAACATAGTCACTTAAATAGATTTCCCTTAATAATTCCTCAGTATTTTACTCTTCTAAAAATTAATGATTTTAACTACAACATGAATTGATATTAAAAAATTGATCAATTTTGTAAAAATATCACTCAGGCTTACAATGTTTATGGAAAAAAATTGGAATAAAGTTCTGATTGCATTTTATAAAATGCATATAGTTATGAAATATCAACTATGTTCATTATCAAATCTAATAACCCATATGTACTTATTATTTAAGATCTTTTTAATGTAACAACAATTATCAACAAAATCATAAATATCCTTACAACACGACAACTAAAAATGTCAAGAGAGAGTCTGAATCCATAGAAAGCAAAATGAGTAATTAATTACATTTAATGAGATTAGTAAGAAGTTTGTCACTTTGATTCTATAAATATTTTAAGTTAATTTTTTAGAAGAGATAAATCAGGGCAGTTTTTAAATTCAATTAAATGGGTATAATACTAAACTGAGAATAAGAAAGTTCAGCCTCAAACCATCTGCTGGATGTTGGAGAAAGCACTCAATTTCTACTTGAATTTCCACAGCTACGAAATGTTGAATTTGTTCACATACAGCTGTCTTCTAAGCTCTACATTTTTTTTCTGATTTCACAGATAACACATTATAATTTAGAGCATCCATTTAAGTGGTCTAAGGTCAGTTGCAAATGGCAAGAAAATTCTTTTTTCTTTTTCTCGTACTCTACATGTTATTCACTCTATGTATCAATAAATCAAACATCTGATTTTATTATCTGACTTCCCAAAGAAAGTATACATTAAATGCTTGTGAAATGTAATTATCTGTGTAATACAATATTAAATTTATGAAGTAAAATATTATCAGATGTGGCTGGTTATAGCTCTTCTTTGTGCTTATTTAAAAATTTACTGTAGAAATGTGGAATGTTCATTGAAGCCCATTCAGTGATCCAGCCATTCTGACTTACCTCTTTTTTTTTATCTTATTCACTTATTTATTTATTTATTTTTATTATTTTTTTATTTTGTCAATATACAATGTAGTTGATTATTATGTCCCATCACCGAAAACTCCCACCCCCCTCCGTCTTCCCCCACCCACCCAGGCATGTCCTCTCCATTTGCCCGTTGTAGGAACTTCAAAAAAAAAAAAATTGTAGTTGTTATATCTTCCTCACCGCCCCCCCCGGTTTGTGTGTGTGTGTGTGTGTGTGT
>NW_007733013.1:464-11525 GCF_000696425.1 Galeopterus variegatus | reverse complement strand
CTGAGTGATGTTGAGCATTTTTTCATATGACTGTTGGCCATTTGTATATCTTCCTTAGAGAATTGCCTGTTTAGCTCTTTTGCCCATTTTTTAATTGGGTTGCTTGTTTTTTTCTTGTAAAGTTGTTTGAGTTCCTTGTATATTCTGGATATTAGTCCTTTGTCGGATGTATATTTTGCAAATATTTTCTCCCACTCTGTTGGTTGTCTTTTAGCTGTTTCTTTTGCTGTGCAGAAGCTTTTTAGTTTGATATAGACTTACCTCTTTTTCAATCCATGGCTGATTCTCTTCCACATATTGAGCTCCAAGCAGAGTATTTTTTAATGTAATTATAAAACCTACTTCACAGTATTGGACAATTTATTCCTTTCAGTATTTTGCAAATATTTTCCTTAGAGATGTTATCCCCCTCTCTTTTCTGCTCAAGGTGTTATGCTTTAGATACTAGGCACTTAATATCTTCCTTTCCTTTTCCTTCTCTTCACTTCTATTTCCTTTCTTTTTTTTTCTTTTTTTTTTGTTTTTGAAGTTAGAAAATAAAAAATTTTGTAAAAAGAAATGTTTCAAGGAGTCAACCTGTTTTTCATTGAAATTGAGCATAAACTGCAAGAGAAAATAACAACTGGCATGTATATGGGCAGCTCATGTAAGAATAAAATCAAAATTTAAAAGCTTTCCTTATCCGATTTTTCAAAATATCTTTCTGTTTGGGATATTTTTTTTTTCCTTTTTTTGTCTTTTTTACTGACCGGTAATGGGATCGCAACCCTCGGTGTCGCGCACGTACCGGGGACCGGCAACGGGATCGCAACCCTCGGTGTTGCTCCCGCACCATGCTCAGCCACTGAGCAGGAACCAGTCTCCACATGGGATCCGAACCCTCGGTGGGAGCACCGTCGCACTCCCAAGCGGCGCACTTTCCAGTACACCACCGGGCCGGCCCCTATTTGGGATATTTTCAAAAACTTTTAATGAATAGTTGTTTTTAAATTTTGTAATTAATAAATTACTTACCTAAAAGTAAGTGTTTTTTTTTTTTTTTTAAACAACTCTGACCACTCTGAATGCCATATTGTTTTTTAAACCGGAAATTTCCTGAAGGACTAGACAACAAATTAGATAGAGGATCAGAGTTTCAGTGTCATAAAATAAAATTAACCAGTATAATAAAAGCAGTTTTATTTGTAATTATTTCATTCTTAATGTTGAATACATAATATATCATTTAATAGATTCTTTACTTGCAAATTTACTAGCATGTATTTCATTAATATTAATGTATCTTTTTAAAAGTTGCTTAGGAAAGTGGTGTGTTAATACAAATATACAAAATTTGAAAACGTGCAGAGACTTAGATCAAGCTACCCATATTCAAAGCCCTCGTAATAATAATTGGCAAAAACATGATGATTATGATAATACTACCTACTATTTTTGTTTATTTGTTGATAGTATAAAAATATAATGGTTGTATTTTTTAAGCACTAAAATGTGTCAGTTGTTTCACGGACATTATTTCTTATCTCTACAACTCTGTAACCTTAGTTGCTAGCTAGTATGAAATGAGTGCTCAAATTTGTGTGTAGGGAAGGAGATTTATCACCAGTTCCATATTTGTTATTATTCATTCTATTCATAGTATCTACAATTATTTAACAGTCTCTATTTCTACTCCCACGAAGGCTTCTGTGGCCTTTGAGTCAACCACATGTTCTTGGTGTAAGTAAAGTCTTATACTTGTAACTGAAGTGACATTTAAAAGTAAAGTTGGATTAGGGATATTATTCTCCTTTATTGCTTAACCCTAGAGATATCAGCTAATTGGGACCAACAACATCTTGATGAACAATCTTTACATGTATTTTCAAGTGATAAAAATTCCAGTAGCTTGAGATGTCTGCTACCTGCATACAGTATTTTTAAATAAAGCAAATTAAAAATTATCATTGAGAAAAAATATATGTTGCAATAACTTTAGATTACAGCTGTAGAAAAACAGGAGGATCATATCCTATTAACTAATCTATTCCAGTGCATACACACTAGTTTGTAAACAATTGAAAATGAATATTTTTCAGACTAAAATATGCTTGAGTGAGCCCACGTAAATACGAGTTGTTCATACGTATCTTTTGATATCCATCCCTCTGCATTGCTTATCTCTTCGGTTTTGCGATGATAATTCTGTGGTATTTAGTGATAACTTCTCTAAAGTTACCATTTTGTAAATGTAATAATAACTGTGTTAAATACAAATTATTTGCCTTTTTAATTTTTCAGTCTCACGTAATGACCTTTATTTGAGCTAGTTGAGAGAATAGAGCTTAAATGAGCATGAATTTATTTTACACAACAGTCTTATATTGGAACATAGATTAATTACTTAAATGTTTTGGTGTAAATCTTACTGATGGAATTTGTTTACGATCAGGACATTTATTATGAACACACACACAGAAATGAGCAAATTCTGTTCTTTAACAGGTCTTTCTTTGGTGCCTAAACTAACAAACTTTTTTTTAATGTTCTCAGGAGTTTGTAAAGAGATTCTTCTTTTTTATATTATCACCTAGTTTATATATTCTACTGTATGGAACCAATTAATTATGTATCTTTTAGCTTTATGCCAACAGGTTGCAAACAACCTTACAATGCATGATACTTGCTTAATTGAACAGTCTAGAATCTGTGTCTTAAGATCATATTGGTGCAAACAGCCATGTTCAATTTGTAAAATGAGCAAAGGCGAGCAGTGTTTCTATGGTTATTTATGCAAAACGAATGAATGAATTGCCTAGAGTTTGTAGAGAAATTCTGTCCACTGTGAAGATAATCCATATATGGATTCTGACTTCATGGAGTTTTCAATCAAAAAATGGAAGCACAATAATTACATAAATTACTAAAACGCAAGTTAGAAAATAATTTATATCTTAATAGAAATACAAATGAAATGCCATGAAAGAATAGTTGAAGAAGAGTTTACTTCTAAGAGTAGAGAAGCACCTGAACATATGAAAACTTGGTTCTTGAAAGAAAGTGCAGATTTCAAAATGTGGATAAAGAAGGGAAACAGAATTCCTGGAAGCCTTACACTGTAAAGACAATGACATTAGAAATCTTGGAAATTTGTAAGAAATAGAGAATAGTTGGCTTATTTTTTTGTTTCAGAGTAGGTTGATAGAGGGAGAGTCATAAAACATGAAGTTGGGGAGCCCAGAAGTTGTTTTGATTATGAAGATCCTTGAATATAAGAGGAAGAATTGCAAATGCTATTTTTTTAGACTATGAGTAGACCTTCTGGGAACTGTCATTACTGTAAAAGCTCCTGTGATATTATTGTCTTATAGGTCACTTCTGGGCACATGGTAGCTCTTAAATGTTTATTTTTTAAATTTTTATTATTGAGTCTTATATTGCATTAAATTGTAAAGACTTTCCAGAGCTTACTATAACTTCATCATTTCATAGTTTCTATTGTCTTTGTCAGTAGCATTTTTGGAAAAACTGACATTGACCTTTTCAAAATTATTATAATTCTCTGAAAAATTAAGTTAAAATTTTGACTGGTACAGCACACCAAAGTTGAGCATATTCTCATTAATATGAGTCTGGTTTAAGCAAAAGCAAAATTCAAAATTGAACCTCAGCAAATCAATATCGGTTATTACTAAGGTAGTGTAAAAATAAGGGAAAATGACCATAGATGATCACAATACTTGTGTTTAACCTGTAGAGGATATATAAATCTATTTCAATTCTAAGGCTAAAAATTTTATGTATCAATCAATTTTTTACATGTATTTTTTTGGGGGGGGGATATCGGAAAGGTTAAATACCAAAGAGATCTAAAGAAATTAGCCTCTCACAGTCTCTAGTATAGTATTATATATATATATTTTACTTATCCATTTCAGGAGACAATGTGTTAAAATTAGGTATATAGAGTGACTATTTTAATTGCATATATATTGGAAAAAAAGCTCTGTAAAAACATAGCCTTCGATCTCAAAATTTTCATATTTACCTATGTTGACCTAAAAAAGAAACTGAGTCCAAATATATATAGCAAGGATTTATTGAGCCTACATGACAATTGCAAACCAGGTGCCACATAGTTAGGTTGCCCTGAGAAATGTGTTCCAAAAAGGGCCAGCAGAGCTTAGCATTTTCTAATCACAAGTAGGGGGTAGCACCAAAGGAAAGAGAAAGACAGCCTTACCTAATTACTTCATCAGGTTTTCTGTTGGTTATATATGACACATAGATTTGGGATTGTTACTAGGTTACATGCTACATGCAGGGTCTAGGGTAAGGGTAATAAGAAGCATTCTAGGCTATTTTATGACATTTTGGTGCCATTAAGTCTGCTTCTATGTAAAAAATGGTCTTATGATAACTTTTTTCAGGACAGGTGGATGTGATTACTGACTTACCCCAGATCTCCAAAGGCGCTATAATTTAGCTGACCTGCTCAGAGCAGAGTCTTTTGGTTATCCCATATTATGTAATTTTGGGATATTTTAGAAGTTATAAACTGATTAAACAATATCTACAACATTGCAAATCATTTTACTTTGGTGCTTCAGCTATTACCAAATACTCTCTTGGGAGAGTGTCTATAGATCTTAAAATGTCAGCCACATTTAGCCAAGTCTAACTGTGAAGTATGGCTAGCAGCCTCTGAGAAATCTGCCTGACACCTTGGCATTTCTGTTCTTGATTTATTGACAGTAGCTTCTTTGTTGTAATTTCTCTCTCTCTCTCTCTCTCTCTCGCTCTCTCTCTAAAAGCCACATGATGACAAACTATAAGTAAGCTTAAAAACATGTCTCCCTACTTCCCGCCCCAGTGGAAGCTTCCAGAGACAGCTTGACAGCAACAGCATGGAAAACTTGGAGACAGAATCACCCAGCAAAGCCACACTTGGACTCCTGACCCCCAGTAATTGTGAGACTACAAATGTTTGTTGTTTTAAGCTCCTAAATTTAGTGGTAATTTTAAATAATATGGACGAAATCATCTAGTTGTGTAAAGAGAAAAAAACGGGTGACTGAAACATTTGTAATACATTTTTACCCACAACTCACAAACTTTGAATTAGTTCAGTTTACATTTAAATTACTCTTAAATAACAGATTTTTTGTTTGATCAATGGGATATTTCCTATTAGAACTAGTCAAGCAAAAAATTTTTCTTGTTTCTGTCTTCTTATGGTAATGTTGCCGATGTATTTAACTTTTCAAAATCTGCTTGATAAATTTTTAGGGAAATAAAACCTCTCTGGATTTTTCAGTCTTCCTATAAAAAACCCTGCCTTCCTGTCTTTTCCTATACCTTGAGAATTAGATCTCAATCCACCATTTTGTCTACTTAATTCCTCTGATCCAAAAGGGTAATAAACTTTGTCTTATGTCAGAGGGAGAGTCAACTGTTAGAGCCCAGAGTTATCCTTAAACTAAACCCAGGGTACTGGGAAGAATGGAAAGTTACCTTTCTATGGGTTTACAAGTCAAAATCAGTGAGCCCCTGAACTTGGAAACAAGGTTGGGGATGCTGGGGACGATCTGGCTCCTGGAGAGATTTCACTTACATACTGAAGGGTTGGAATTAAGACTCAGGGCCATTAGATTTCCAAGGAGAACCTTTCAGCAGGGGAAAGGAGTAGCTGCCTCATTTCTCTTTATGAGCAGGGAAAAATCATTTTTCCTCACTCTTTAACCTATGGAGTGTCCAGCTACTTAGGCAGGAAAAAAAGTTCCCATCAGCTGTTTTCCCATTGACCAAGGAAAACATTCTGGAGCAATGAGGGGCTGGCACATTATTTATTACCTTGAGGAATTTAATAAGAAATCTGTCTCTGACATGTCTTATGCTCATTTAGGTTAAAATTAATAAAGGTTATTAATTAAGCAGTCAGTGGTGCTGTTTACATTCTGGGAGTGTTCTATGATATTTTTTCTGAAATGGATCAGCTTCCAAACACTGGTCTTGAAAGGCCTTTAGATTTTAGATTAGATATCTTGAAATTCATTTCAATTTTAGAATACTAAAGACTATGAAATTCCCCTGTTAGAAAATTTTTATTTTTGAAAAGTAAGTTTTTTCAATCTTGTTTGATCATATGGTTGCTTTAATGTGTGCTTCTATTTCTCTTTAACATCACATGGCACCAATTTAATTTTAGGCATATTTAATAAAAACAATACATTACACCTTTTCTATATGTAGCTTAAATGATTTCTTCAAAAGTTGATTTTCATAATGATGATGGCACTGATAACTAACATTTGGCTTATTCGTTCCCAAACACCATTCTAAGATCTTTACATATGTTAACTAATTTAATTCATGCAATTACCCCCCAAAAAGAAAGAAATGTTATATTTATAGATGAGGAAAATGATGCTGAGAGAGTTTTATGATTTCAAGGTTGCACAGGTATAAAAGTATAAACACATGCAATCTGGCTCTAGCATCTGTGCTAAAATTCACTAGCATTATACTGCTTAGGTTTATCACAAAAATTTTCTGTTTTAGAAAATATCATAATGGATATCTTTTGGGGGTTTTAACAGTTATTTTAGTATATGTTTTGCTACTAACATGCAGGAAACTGTGAAAAGGATTACTCCCATTAGCTACAATGCAGTCAGGTTACATTTGTATATTTGAGGAGTAACATATAATACATTCCACAAGTTGGAGATCGGATACATGCTAAGTGTTGAGGCAACGAGACATATTGACTAAGAAATAAAATAAATACCAGTAACTCATAATAAAGTTCTAGTAAATCTGTTAAACTGAATTTATCATAAATAGAATAAAAAATTGCCATGAATTTTATAATTAAAACAGAGGACTATAAAGATATTTGCAAGTTGTGTGAGAAAATTCTTGCTATATCTTAAGACACAACTGTGTTAATATATCAGTTTACTCTCCGTATTTGAATAAAATAGTTTGTGAAATTTACTGCAGTGCATTGTCTAGACTCCAGTGATTTTAATTTTGAAATTTTTCAAAGAAGCAAATAGAAATTGCATGTTGAATCTGTACATACATTTTACTAAATTTTCACAAACTTGCGAATGTATTGCATATAAACATCTTGGAGGAAATTTGCAAACAAATAATGATTATTGTTTGAAACAACTTAAATATGATTTTCAGAGGTGAAAATATCAGTGTAAAACCTACTGAAACATAAAACCATATTAGTAATATTGATACTAATTTTTTTCTCATTCTTCAAGACTGGTGCAAATTAATTTGGATATTCCACACATTTTTGTATTATTACCATGTGCTGTAAAATGCTTTATGCACTTTTTTATGGTGTGTCACTGATACTTTTTTACTCATTGCTTGTACTTCAAATTGTTATGAATATTCATGAATTGAAAAAATAATAAGTAAGAATGCTAACTGATAATTTACTACCAGTGTTAAGAGACTTAGGGTCAATCAAATTTAGACTCAAATGGTCAATTGTGATACAAGTTTGGTATACATTAGGGAAGCAATTTATAAGCCTACTCCTGTTCTATATATCTCCCGTTTAGGCCCAGAACTTGTGCCCTTGATTGTATAATCCACATCATATACACTAAAGAGAATTGCTTTCTGAAGCATTAGAAATATTCCCACTGTTCCCTGAAACCTGTACCTCCATTTTTTCATCCACTTGTAAGCCTAATTTCCGAGGAAAGAGTAAGACAAATATGGACAATTTGTATTCCGTATGATAAGTTTCCGACAGTTGTCTCAACGAAAGGGACCTAGTAGCAGTCAATCTTGGGTAATGGAGATTTCTTAGCACATATTTAAGAAAAAAATAATTAAAGATTGTTTCCAATCAGCTATAAATAAAGTTTCTGCCTCACAGTTACAAGGTTAAACAATCAATTAGGAAAATATTTCTATTTAACCTGGCAAAATTATACTATATAAGCATCTGTATGGCATGGAGAGTTTGCCTGGACAGGTTGGGTAAAGGGCATAAAAAAAAATCATGATTTGCAATATGGAATATGCTAATGTTAATATAAATCTAAATAAAAAATAAATCAGTGGAAAAAAAAAACAAATCTATTATTTTCAGATGTGAAAATGGAATTCTGGTAGTACAGGTAGACAGTGAAAGGAAACAAATTTAATGCACAAATTTTAAGTTGATCAACTTTGAGCATAGGTTCTCTTGAAAAATGAGTAAACATGCACAGCCTCACACCACCCCCCATCAATGAACAAAGAGTCTGATGATCATGGCATTAAGAAAGGTGGCATTGACAACATACAAATCAGTAGCATTTCTATACATCAACAATGAACTAGCTGAAAAAGAAATCAAGAAAGCAATTCCCTTTATCATAGCTACTATATATTCATGTATATGAATATATATATACATACATATATAATACATTTAAACAAGGAGGTGAAAGATCTCTACAATGAGAAATATAAAACACTGATGAAAGAAATTAAAGAGGACACACAAGAATGGAAAGACATCCATGTTTATAAATTGGAAGAATTAATATTGCCAAAATAACCATACTACTCAAAGCAATCTGTAGATTAAACACAATTCTTATCAAAAATAACAATGACATTCTTCACAGAAATTGAAAAAGCAACTCTAAAATTAATATAAAACCACAAAAGACTCTAATCATAGAAATTTTTTTTTTTTTACCTTATTGTCTTTTTTACTGACCGGTAACGGGATCACAACCCTTGGTGTCATGCCCGTACCGGGTACCAGCAACAGGATTGCAACCGTCGGTGTTGCGCCCGCACCACGCTCAGCCAGTGAGCGGGAACCGGTCTCCACATGGGATCCGAACCCTCGGCGGGAGCACCGCCACACTCCCAAGCGGCACACTCTCCAGTGCGCCACCGGGCCGGCCCTAATCATAGCAATATTGAAGACAAAGAACAAAACTGGGAGCATAGCATTACTTGACTTCAAAATACACCACAAAACTATAGTAACAAAAACAGCATGGAACTAGAATAAAATCAGATGTACGAACTAATGGAACAGAATAGAGAACCCAGAAATAAATGCATGTATATATAGCCAATTTATTTTAACAAATGCACCAAGAGCATACACCAAGGAAAGAACAGACTCTTCAATAAAAGCTGCTGGAAAAATTGGATATCCATATAAAAAATAACAAAACTAGAAACCTCTCTCTTACTATATTCCAAAATAACTCAAAATAGATTAAAGATTTAAATGTAAAACCTGAAACTATAAAACTACTAGAAGATAACATAGGAAAAACTCTTCAAGACATTGGTTTGGGAAAAAATATTATAAATAAGACTTTCAAATCACAGACAAGAAAGGCAAAAATGGACAAATAGGACTATTTGAAACTAAAAAGCTTCTGCCCAGCAAAGGAAACAACAGAGTGAAGAGGCAATCCACATAATGAGATTTGTAAACTCAAACAACTCAACAGCAAAATAACACAAATAATCTGATTTAAAAACTGAATGAGTGACCTGAATAGACATTTCTCAGAGGAAAATATGCAAATGACCAACATGTATATGAAAAAGATGCTCTATATCACTAATCATCAGGGGAATCTGAACAAAAGCACAACGAGATATAATCTCACCCACATTAGAATGGCTACTATCAATTCAAGATGGCGACGGATCTGGAGCCGCCGTGCCAGGAGACAGCGCGATCCTGTGAGCCGTGCGCTGTGATACCAGCGTATTGATTGTTAGGCCCAGAACTTGTGCCCTTGATTGTATAATCCACATCATATACACTAAAGAGAATTGCTTTCTGAAGCATTAGAAATATTCCCACTGTTCCCTGAAACCTGTACCTCCATTTTTTCATCCACTTGTAAGCCTAATTTCCGAGGAAAGAGTAAGACAAATATGGACAATTTGTATTCCGTATGATAAGTTTCCGACAGTTGTCTCAACGAAAGGGACCTAGTAGCAGTCAATCTTGGGTAATGGAGATTTCTTAGCACATATTTAAGAAAAAAATAATTAAAGATTGTTTCCAATCAGCTATAAATAAAGTTTCTGCCTCACAGTTACAAGGTTAAACAATCAATTAGGAAAATATTTCTATTTAACCTGGCAAAATTATACTATATAAGCATCTGTATGGCATGGAGAGTTTGCCTGGACAGGTTGGGTAAAGGGCATAAAAAAAAATCATGATTTGCAATATGGAATATGCTAATGTTAATATAAATCTAAATAAAAAATAAATCAGTGGAAAAAAAAAACAAATCTATTATTTTCAGATGTGAAAATGGAATTCTGGTAGTACAGGTAGACAGTGAAAGGAAACAAATTTAATGCACAAATTTTAAGTTGATCAACTTTGAGCATAGGTTCTCTTGAAAAATGAGTAAACATGCACAGCCTCACACCACCCCCCATCAATGAACAAAGAGTCTGATGATCATGGCATTAAGAAAGGTGGCATTGACAACATACAAATCAGTAGCATTTCTATACATCAACAATGAACTAGCTGAAAAAGAAATCAAGAAAGCAATTCCCTTTATCATAGCTACTATATATTCATGTATATGAATATATATATACATACATATATAATACATTTAAACAAGGAGGTGAAAGATCTCTACAATGAGAAATATAAAACACTGATGAAAGAAATTAAAGAGGACACACAAGAATGGAAAGACATCCATGTTTATAAATTGGAAGAATTAATATTGCCAAAATAACCATACTACTCAAAGCAATCTGTAGATTAAACACAATTCTTATCAAAAATAACAATGACATTCTTCACAGAAATTGAAAAAGCAACTCTAAAATTAATATAAAACCACAAAAGACTCTAATCATAGAAATTTTTTTTTTTTTACCTTATTGTCTTTTTTACTGACCGGTAACGGGATCACAACCCTTGGTGTCATGCCCGTACCGGGTACCAGCAACAGGATTGCAACCGTCGGTGTTGCGCCCGCACCACGCTCAGCCAGTGAGCGGGAACCGGTCTCCACATGGGATCCGAACCCTCGGCGGGAGCAC
>NW_007733013.1:0-454 GCF_000696425.1 Galeopterus variegatus | reverse complement strand
GATTTCTGGTGGGGAGAGGGGTACCTGGAGACCCCTCGAGCTACATTGAAGTTTACTAGTCAGCCCTCCAAAAGGACTGACCTGTGCCGTGGAGAGTCAAACAGGAATTGTATGCTGAGGGACCCTCCCCCAAGGAGTTCACTCCCAGTCGGAGAGTCAGGACACCTGCTGGGCAGGGCGGGGCAGGGCACAACTTTGATGACTCAATTGAAAGTCAAGGTTTGTAGAAGACACACCCCAGCCCTGTCCTGAGCACACAGAGTGGGGAGGGGCCTGGCTAAAAGAGGGGGAATCTCAGAAAAAAATAAAGAAAGAAAGATCAGGCACACAGTCGGCAGGAACAATTTGCAAGGCTCAATAGCCCCATCTATTGAATCGGAGGTCCAAGATTCGAGAAAAAACGCCTGCCAAAATGAACAAACGCCCAAAAAGAGATGCCCGAAATGCAAAAAAC
>NW_007733012.1:118202-119884 GCF_000696425.1 Galeopterus variegatus | reverse complement strand
TGACCTTTAAGCTGATAAGATTATGTTAAAACCTCCCCTCCCTATCTGCCTATAAAAGCCAATGCTTGTGTGCTAATAAACGGAACTGCTCGACAGAACCCCCCGCCATGTCTGAGTGTCCTTTAACTGGGCTGTTTTTGGGGGACCGGCGGGTGTGCTCACCTCTCTTCACGGCTCTCTTCCTGCGTCTCCTTCCAAAGGGGACAGGAGGGAAAGACTAATCCGGGCCGTTCGCTCGCTCGCCAGAAGGAACAAGGCTAGGGCTGTTTGGGTTGGCTGCAGCGGCGGACCCGACATATGATTATCTCAACAGACAGAGAAAAAGCATTTGACAAAATTCAGTATCCCTTCGTGATAAAGAGCCTCAACAAATTAGGTATAGAAGGAAATAACACAATAAAAGCCATATATGAAAAACCCACTGCCAACATCACCCTGAATGAAGAAAAACTGAAAGCTTTTCCTTTAAGAACAAAAATAAGACAAGGATCCTCACTCTCCTTCAAGATAATATTGGAAGTATTAGCCAGAACAATCAGGCAAGAGAAAGAAATANACTCTCCTTCAAGATAATATTGGAAGTATTAGCCAGAACAATCAGGCAAGAGAAAGAAATACAGGGCATCCAAATTGGAAAAGACGAAGTCAAACTGTCACTGTTTTCTGATGACATGATCCTATATATACAAAACTCATAACCTCTCCCCACAAACTCCTAGAGCTTATAAACAAATTCAGTAGACTTGGAGGATACAAAATCAATACACAAAAATCAGTAGCATTCTCATACATTAACAACAAACAAGCAGAAAAAAAGAAAATCAAGAAAGTCCATTTACAATAGCTGCCAAAAGAATAAAATACCTAGGAATAAATTTAACCAAAGGGGTGAAAGATGTCTACAATGGGAACTACAAAAGATTGCTGGAAGAAATTAAAAGGGACACCAAAAGATGGAAAAACATTCCTTCTTCATGGACTGGAAGAATTAACATTGTGAAAATGTCCATTCTACCCAAAGCGATCTACAGATTAAATGCAATCCCCATCAAAATACCAATGACATTCTTCACAGAAATAGAAGCACCAATCCTAACATGCATATTTAACAACAAAAGACCCCAAATAGACAAAACAATCCTGAGCAAAAATTAATAAAAACAGAGGCATCGCACTACCCAACCTCAAACTATACTACAAAGCATGGTATTGGCATAAAAACAGACACATGGACCAATGGAATATAATAGAGAACCCAGAAATCAACCCACATACTTATAGCCAGCTGTTCTTTGACAAAGGCACCAAGAACATACATTGAGGAAAGGACAGCCTCTTCAGTAAATAGTGCTGGGAAAAATGGATATCTATGTGCAGGAAAATGAGACAAGACCCATACCTCTCACCATATAGCAAAATCAACTCAAAATGGACTAAAGACTTAAGCATAAGACAACTATAAAACTGCTAGAAGAAATCATAGAGAAAACACTTCAGGACATGGGATTTGGCAAAGACTTTATGAATAAGACCCCCCAAAGCATAAGAAACTATAACAACCAAAAATAAAAAAATGGGATTATATCAAACTAAAAAGGCAACAAAAGAAACAATCAACAGAGTGAAAAGACAACCTACAGAATGGGAGAAGATATTTGCAAACTATATATTTGATAAGGGAT
>NW_007733012.1:112450-116706 GCF_000696425.1 Galeopterus variegatus | reverse complement strand
AATGACTGGACAAGGAAAATATGGTATATATACATGATGGAATACTGCTCAGCCATGAAAAGAATGAAATTGTGCCATTCACAAGCAACGTGAATGAGCTTGGAGAAAATTATGTAAAGTGAAATAAGCCTGGCACAGAAAGAGAAATAACATGTGTCCTCACTCACAAGTGTGATCTAAGAAAGAAAGAGAAAAGAAAACAAAGACCACAATAAAACATGGAACTTTCAGAAGGAGAGAACAGACCTGTAGTTACTAGATGTGGGAAAGGGGGAGTCACAGGGGAGTTAGGAAGTAATTGGGTAAGGGACACAAAGAGTCATAATGATTTGTAATGATGAACATGCTAATAAAACTGATGTGATCATCACACACTATACACAAATACTGATAGTCAACTCTGTACCCTAAAAATATGTGTAACAATAAATAAATAAATACATACATACATACATAAATAGATAGATAGATAAATAGATAGATAAATAGATAGATAGATAGATAGATAGATAGATAGATAGATAGATAGATAAAGAAAAAATGTTATAGAAAAAAATAATTCAACAGGAGAATGGACAGCTCCAAAAACAGGATCTAGGCAAAAAGGACACTTGATAGTACAGAAAGGCTGACTGAAATCTTATAAAACTTGACAGTGCAAAAATTACCCCTACCCTCCAACCACCACACCAAAAAATAAAATAAAAACTAAACTAAAAACTCAAACCACATCAAAACAAACAGCACAAAAAAAAGTCTAATCCAAATATTTATTATTTAAGAAATGAAATTATAACATGTCTCAGCATATGAGCTATACAACAATGGAATGTACTTAGTCCCAATGCTAGAAACATTTGCTTAGAGTGGCTCAGGTTTAAGACAATGCATAGGCAAGAAGGAAATGTAATCTTTGTAAAATACTTAGTCCCATTTTGAACAATATTGGAATAGTCATAATACTTTTCAAATACAGGAGTCAGCCTAAGGACAAAGCCAGAAACTCTTGATTGCAGCTGCAAGGCACAGTATAAACAGAGGGTAGGACTCGAAATTGTTGAGTTGTAGAGGAAGAGTTGGAGTTTCTTACATACTTCTTAACCTTACTTTTCAAATACAGGAGTCAGCCTAAGGACAAAGCCAGAAACTCTTGATTGCAGCTGCAAGGCATAGTATAAACAGAAGGTAGGACTCGAAATTGTTGAGTTGTAGAGGAAGAGTTGGAGTTTCTTACATACTTCTTAACTAGGTGGAGACTCAAACAATACTATCAAAAATACAAGAAACAAGACAAAGAAGTTTCATTACATTTATAAATGTTGATACCTTAAATGGAAAACTCAAAACATAAATTCCAAAGCTGAGAATAAAAGAGGTGGTAAAAGTTGGATAAATCAGGGTATGAACATATACCATCCAACTTTGATATATTAAGAAGAAAAGACTAGATGTACTTTGAAGAATTATGAAGGCAATTGCCAGAAGAACTAAAGTGAGAATGATATATAATTTGCCTCAAAAGAATGGGACAGAGTAGGAAAGGTAGGGTTGTTAGAATACAGTTTTTTCTTACACACTCCTCTGTGCAATTTTATTTTTTCACTATGCAAATATATCATTTTGGTGAAAATTCATTTTAAACTATATGTACATATGTTAAATTATACATTTATAAAAACTCTGTGAAATTAATTTGTGTCTTAAAAACTGTTCTATATCAGAGCATCTCATTGAACTAGACCAATTGATCAACACAATCAATTTCAAAATGATGAACAAATATAAAATGCCTACTTAGCCTAATGTGGATTTACATTTTTTTTAATAGCACTCACGAATTTGAAAATGTAGCTATTATTTATTTATTATTTATTATTTATTAGTGTTTTGCTTTTTCATTTATGAATCATAGCAAATGTCATTTTTATCTTAGGCAAAAATATTCATTCTGCAATCTACCACCGCAAGTCCAAACATCCAGTTACTCTTGTAATAGTTGACAGTAGAAACTTAAGTATTAGTTTGCTATTAAATGCTAACTTGCTTAAATAATTTGACAATCCTTCTTAAAGCTTTGATTTTAAGTCGAAGGCTGATATTTGCACATGATTTTTTTATTATGTCTCACTACAAAAAAAGGATATAAAAATAAATATACATGGGATTTAAATCTCTATCTAGACAGAGACAGGTAGATATTTTCATATGCATACTCAATTAACAATTTTTAAATGTACTCGATTGTATTCTATTAATCAATTCAAGAAGAAAATTCTCTAAATAAACTCATTAAACCGCAAACAATTTGAAAGACAAGTATGATTATATCACACACATATGCACAGAAGTATATATCTATATGTATGCACACATGTTTACATATGTATGTATAAGAAATAAATAACTTCAATAGTCACAAATTTGCATTGCATCTATGGATATCTTGTAGAACTTATTTTTCTTCATAGTACAATAATCTAAAGAATCTTAACAATCTTTCCGTCACACACTTAGATCCAATATAACTTAAACATAACATAAAATCCCAATTAAGATTTTAAAGAGACAATAAACTATCATTTGGAATTAACATTGTCATTCATTTCCATTTAGTTCAATTCTCACAGTCTTTAGAAACTTTCAATACTATCAACTCATCACTTTACAGACTATCAACTGTTAACTTCATTATCTGAAAAATACATAAGGTAAACTGACATCTACAATAACAACCCCCAAAGTGTCATACCAACTATTTTTCTAATTTTCAAGTTGGTGCAATTAAAAAACAGTTAAAACCTTAGAATAAAACTGATTTGTGCTATGTACATAGCAGATGTGCATTAGATGTCTGTATGTAGTGATGTTTTTTCAACCAGTGAATGAATAAATAAACATGTGAATACTCCTTATCTTGGTAACTTCTTTGGCTAAAAAATGCAGTTAGAAGAAAAAATTGTTCTTAAACTTCTTTTTAAGTACACTTATGTAGGGTTGTATTAGAGAGAACAAATTTAGATAATCATGTTTTAACAAAAGTGAAAATTATTTACTTGTTTGTGTCATTCTTATTCCTATTATATAAGATTTTGAAAACATCCATTTGCTATTCAGCAATATGTTTATTTTCAAACTCCTAGGCTGTGTATATAATCGAACTTAATTTTTAAAAAATTTTCTAGTTTAACTTGCCAGCGAATAGAAGTGCTCTTGTTAATAGATACAATTTTAAGCCTCTCAAAGGTAATGGGTATTTATATGGTGATATTTAAGACTATGAATTCTCTATTTAATCAAAGCTGAAATTAGTTTGTTTCCCAATTGTCACATAGGCTGAAAAATAACCCATGAGGATAATGGCATAAACAGTAGCCTCCTCTAAACAAAAGAGTCCTATAAATCGCCAAGAAAAATTAGTATATTTTTAGTATAATGTTTTTTTTTTTTTTTTTGCTCACCCCTCATATTTCAAGTTTTATTTCAGAAATGTAGTCAAACAACTTACAGAAAATAATTGTGTGATATTCTCATTCATTGTAGAATAGTTCCAAAGCTGAGTTACGAAAGCCAGGGCTAGTCTCAGTTTCCTGAAGTAGCAAGAAGCACAGGCAGAAAAATTAGAATTGTCCAACAATAACTCCACACAAAATATACCTATAAGACCCCAGCCTATCCTTCCAGCAATTTTCTCTTCCTCAGATGTGCCACGTTTACAGGAACTTCCAATAAACTCTTCTAAGATATTTGAAAGATATCTTACAGAGAGATATGGATTAGTGTTTCGTTCACCTTTTTCTGGACAGTTCACCAGGATAACAGATTCACAGGGAATGCCATTGTTATTGTTAACTGAACAATCAAAATATGTACATGCAGAATATGAGGCAATACCCTGTCCTCTCGTAATCGGAGCAAAAGTAACACACTTCCATTAAAAATAATAATAATAAAGCTAAAGGCAGGGAACAATTTGTCCATCATGAAAGCAGCTGGCATGCTAAAAACTGTAAAAGCTCCAGCTGGCACCTCACACTACCACCAACTAGCCAATTCTTCACATGGGAAAAGTGCTATATGATTTTATGTGAAAAAGCAACAAAACAGATATTTGTGAATAAATATTGGTTTGACAGGAAGTCAGACAAACTACATTTTTTACTCAAAGACATGTACTTAAGCACAAGGTGCCAAACAGAATGTCTATTTAAAGAGTAAAAAAAAAAAAAAAAAAAAAAAGAAAAAATCTGCACAAGAGG
>NW_007733012.1:110177-111864 GCF_000696425.1 Galeopterus variegatus | reverse complement strand
AAACACTTATAACACCTACAATTTCTGGAATGTTTTCTTTCTTTCTTTTTTTTTTTTTTTTTGGTTCCATTTCCAATTCTCTCAAAAACATACTTCATACTCAACCCCCCAAAAAATCATGTAGCTCAACTATTTTAAATATACGAGTCTCAGAAATCTGATAAATATTGGTTCTAGAATAAACCTTTAGTCAATGCAGAGAATATAATTGCTTCCTAATAGGAGGTAAAGGATTTTTTTTCATGTAAGAATGACCTTAAATGAAAACATCCAATGTTTAATTTTTCTTTTATCTGGCATTGCCTTGCCAAGTGAACAAAAGAATTTACATATTTTACAATCTTTGTATGTCATAGATAATTTCTGGTCTGAACCTTTCACCAATAAAGAAATGGATCTCTCTAAGTGACAAGCTTAGGAATGTAGAATTCAGAACATTGCACTACCGTTCCTCCTCTTGTTCCAACACATGGTATTTTCTTCCAAAAAATACAAAAGTGAAGAAGACATTGTGGTGGCCTGAGAATGTACCTCACAGACTTGCAAATTTGGCAGCACAATTGACTGAAAACCCTGGATACTGCATTCCAAAATTCATCCCCAGGTTTGTGCTGGGGCTCCCACTTGCCACAGGCTGCTCTCACTTGGTGTCTAAGCGTAGCCAGGATACTAAGGCATGTTGATTACTGGAAGACCCAGTTCTCTGATGGCTGGCTTTGGTTCAAGGACTCTAAATGGCCCTGTCGCACCTTTCTTAAAGTGCACAGCACTCTAGGATGCCTCTACTCAATCTTCTCTAACTGTGTCCTTTACTTGGAGCTAGACTCACAGCATGGTCTGATGGCTCTCCAGCCTTTTCAGGCTCCCTCTGCATTTCTTCTCACTCAGGTATTTTCCCCAATGGAATTATTGCATATTTAATCCTATCTTGGTGTCAGCTTCTGACAGGACCTAGACTAACACAGATAATTTTTCAGAATATATAGTAAATTATGGTTTACTGTTTACTTCTGAAAGTTCTTATTTTTATTTGTGATTAAAAGTTATTATATAATAATAGACTTTATGTCATGTACACTACATTACATTACAATGTACAATGCGCAATGCATTAATCTCCTTAAAATTTAATTTCATTCTTTTTTTTGGCAAAAAAAAATTATTTTTTCCAAAATAACACTTCAGAATTTGAATTTGTTTTTATTGCAGTAGAGGCTAGAACTCCAGTTGAGGTTTTAATCAACAAAATTAAGTATTAAATGTTGTGCTAACCTCATTCTCTTTTATTTCCCTCTCAATTTTAGTAGTTATGCCCTTTCAGCCTATGCTGATGTCTTTGACATAATGGTAGAAGATTTACTAACAGAAGATAAAAATGACCCCAAAATAGTAAAGAAGTATCACTTTCTTCATAGTATGATAAGCAAAGTAGAATGTCTCATGTCATATTGTGTATCTTAAATTCTCATAAATTTAGTGAATATAAAGTATTGCCACTCTTTTTTAATACTAAAAAGCATTTAAATGACTTGCTTTGGATAGCTATTAGCAGTTCCACCAGTTTTGCTAGTTTAATTGAAAATATTTTATTTTATGCAAAACTTCATAACTCCAGATGATTCAGTTTTGAACTATCCATTACTATCATACATCGGTAGTTTTCATGTTGATAAAAGTATGAAGTGGA
>NW_007733012.1:106801-109777 GCF_000696425.1 Galeopterus variegatus | reverse complement strand
ATAGTATGATAAGCAAAGTAGAATGTCTCATGTCATATTGTGTATCTTAAATTCTCATAAAGTTAGTGAATCTAAAGTATTGCCACTCTTTTTTAATACTAAAAAGCATTTAAATGACTTGCTTTGGATAGCTAATAGCAGTTCCACCTGTTTTGCTAGTTTAATTGAAAATATTTTATTTTATGCAAAACTTCATAACTCCAGATGATTCAGGTTTGAACTATCCATTACTATCATACATCGGTAGTTTTCATGTTGATAAAAGTATGAAGTGGACTAGGAGCAGGCAGGAACAGAGGATCATTTGCACATGAATTTCTAAGATTTTCCTAGGTCACCGCAGTCTAAAACCTACTGGGGTTAACTACAGATATATATTTTTTTTAAATAATCAGAGATAATTAAGAGTAGGCTGTGGCTTTTTAGTAATATAATTCACAAATCCCTATATTAAATTAAAATTCTGATTTCTCTATTCAACAATCATAAACTACGCTTTATAATCTATAAGTAAAGTTTATGAACTTTTTTTTCTTATGATTTCTGTCATCCAGAAACTCAAACTAGTGAGTGACAAAGACACAAGAATAAATAAAATTCAGTGTGATAATTTCTGTCTTAGAACATTGAATAAAGTGTCATTTGAATCTAAAAGTGAGAATAATTAACGCTGCCTCAGTAATCTGTGAAGCTATATGGGGAGTAATGTTGACCTGGGTTTTGAGAAATGGGTGTGTCAGGAAGAACAAAGGGAGACAGAAAAACAGCAAAGACTATGATGCTGACATAGCAGGACACAAACGGGCACAGACAACTCAGAAACGAGTCAGAAGCTCCATGAGACTTGATTATAGAGATGCTGTGGGGACGGTAGGAGGTATAATTAGAATGGTAAAATGGATCAGATTTAGGAAATCCTTTCATGATATGTTAAGGAATGTGAAAATTATCCTATAGATATTGGGAGCTGTTCATATATCAATGCAGAGAAACAATACAATTAAGTAAAAGGACTTTGAATGTAATTTTTGTAGCAGAGAAAAAGATGTGAGGCATATATACACCAAATGGAAATAATCAAGGCTAGAATAAATGAAATCCTTTATTAGGAAGAGGAATCAAAAGATGTCTGAGCTTTAAAACTGCAAAATGTAGTCACTAGAGTTCATTTATATACTCCCCCAAAATAGGCTGAAATTAATCTGATATATGTCAAAATAGTGGCTATCTTTGGGGAGGTTTCAACTTGGAGAAGGGGAATAAGTAGTCTACCAGAGTTCTAGAAATGTACTATATCTTGATATGAGTGGTGGTTATGGGATATATCCGTATATAGATTTTCATTGAGTTGTACACTCTAGACATATGTTTTACTGCATATAATTTATACTTCAATAAAGAAAAATTTAATTTAAAAATAAACTGCACAAAGTATTCAAGATGTAGACTAATGAAGGTGGACCTCATATGGCAGCAAATTCCAATGAAATTTTGATCTTATGGACTTAGAGGAGGCTGAGAATCATGTGGAGGAATATGTACACATAGATCGTTAGCGATAGACCTCATATGGCAGCAAATTCCAATGAAATTTTGATCTTATGGACTTAGAGGAGGCTGAGAGTCATGTGGAGGAATATGTACACATAGGTCGTTAGCGATGAGGAGGCTGAGAATCATGTGGAGGAATATGTACACATAGATCGTTAGCGATATGTGTCTGGAGATATCCACAGGGACGCAAGCTCTAGAGAAGGATTTGGAAGTCATTGGTATATAAATATTATTGGTAAGTGTGAAGTTGGAGATTTTTTTCAATACAGTTTAGCAAGATTTTCTTCAAAGACCACTCGTGTGTTAGACCATCCTCATTGTGGCACTATAGTGAGGGGAAAACAGAACAAATGAACTATCAAACAGGCTTGGGTTCAAATACTAGCTTTGTTATCTACCAGTTGTGTATTGTTGGGTCATTTTCTTGGAATCACAGTTTCCCAACCTGCAAATGTGAATAATAGCAGTGGTTTACTATTTAACAATGACTGAATGAGATAATCTAGGCACAGAATACCTTTTCTACAATTTTGAAATCTATAAAGTTCTAAAAATTAAAAGCTTTTTTTTTTTTTTAGCTCCTGGTAAGTTTGTCGCAAAATCATCTTTTGGCAAAATTTGACCTGACCTGAAGAAAGTTTTTGTAATCCTTTGTAGTCCTTATTTATCACAGAAAGTATGAACATTCCCATGTTTGATTTGGAGGTACCACCAATTGTAAGGGAAATGGACTGGCTTTCTAAAATGTGAAATATTCAGAAATGCAAAACAATTGACACAAAGGGTTTCAGAGAAGAGGTCATAAATCTGAATCTGTAAATCACCTATACAGTGTTAACACAGAACAAGCTCTTAATAAATATCAGCTACTGTTATAATTATCATTATCTGACTCTACAAACCATCTGTTTATCCTGGATATTCCATCTCACCTGACCCAGAATGTTTCTCCTGATCCATTTAATATTTTTCTGCATGACAAATTGGTCTTAGTTTTCAGACTTTGTTTTCCTATAGATGTCATTTTCTGGGACTGATATCATCCTTCCTTTCTGCAGATAACCCTCATCTTCTGGGTTTGAAGGCCCTATTGTAGACATAGTTGGCCGATGGATTTCCTAAATCTCCACAAACTAAGGACAGAGTATCGGGCCAATAATTATCAAGGAAAATATGATGAACTATATGAAAGTAGGACTTAAAATAAGTATGCGGTGTATCAAATCCTAAAGAGCACAGTAGTCAGAGAAGAAAACTGAAGAGGAGGAAGAGGAAACAGAGATATCAGGGTCAAAGAAGTCAAGAGAAGAGAAACATTTGGGAAGAAGGAGTGCTCAATCGTGTCAAGTGTCAGTGAAGTCCAATCAGATCAGAAATAGAAAACCATGGCATGGTTACATCACTAGGAGGCAAAAATGTCGG
>NW_007733012.1:90650-104929 GCF_000696425.1 Galeopterus variegatus | reverse complement strand
CTAGTGAAATGGTGGCCACGGAGCGCATGAACTGGCGCTCGTGCGCGTCAGGGCGCATGCGCGCAAAGTTATGCCCAACACAAAAATAAGACTACAGTATACTGGCATATGGAAGAAAGAGATGAAAATGAACTTAGATTACATCTCCATAACATGTGATGATGGGTGTGGCCATGTTTAAGACTATATCCTATTGACCCCTGCTCCTGTCAGTACAGAAGCAAAAGAACACATTTTTAATCTCTATTTAGAGACACAAAATTAATAAATCCACATGAAGGATATATATATATATACACATATATGTGTGTGTGTGTGTGTGTGTGTGTGTATATACACATACACATACATATTGGTTTTCACCTGTATGTCCTGGCTCGTAACTCCCATGGCTCTTGTTATTTCTTAAGTGACTAAAACAATAAGCATGGTGTTTCAGGCCTCAGAAGCAGGCCTCAGAAAAAAGAATCTCCCCCTCTGACCTTCATCTCCCCTCCTTTCACATGCTGCTTTTTCTCCCTGATGCAGAACTCTAATCTTCCCCTGCTTTTCTGTCTTGCAGTTGGCCATAAAGAAATTCTCTGACCTGCTTTGTTTTATTGTAGATCATAAGACCCCCATATTCCAGAAGAGGTTCTGCTCCGTACCCAGGAGTGAGAAATGTTTCACACAGAAGCCAAAAAGAATTTGAACAGATAGAACTTGCTATCTTTCCCCACCCAGTCTATTAACATTAGATTATACCCTTTTTGTCTGATCACATTTCTACATGGTAGTTCATATTTCAATCATGCCTATGTAATGGAGCTTTCAAAACTTTGACTACTAACAGGTAAAAACCATGCTACTTTATTTGAATCTTTGTGTGATATATATGCATATATTCAAACAACACAGTGTACCCCACAAATATGTACAAGTAAATGTTAAAATTAAAAAAAAAAAAAAAAAAAAAAGGACAGAGTTCAGGCGTTCAGGCAGCTTCCAGGTAGCTGAACATTTGGAGGTTCCTGGAGGGTGGCATGCCTTCGGAGGGCATAGAAGCCTCATGCCTCTTACCTCATACCTTGCCCTGTATATCTTTATCTGTATCTTTTGTAACATTTTTTGTAATAAATTAGTAAATTAAGTGTTCCCCTGAGTTCTGTGAGCCACCTCTAGCAAATTAATCAAATCCAAGAAGAGAGATGCTGGAAACCCAATTTAGGCCAGTCTGTCAGAAGTACAAGTAAGACAACCTGAAGTTTACAATTGACATCTGAAAGGGGGATGGGGAACATTCTTGGGAACTGAGCGCTCAACCTGTGGGATCTGACACTATCTCCAGGTAGGTAGTGTTGGAAGTGAATTGGAGGTCATCCAGCTGGTGTCCACTGCACAATTGATTGCTTGCTTGCTGGTGGGGAGAAATCCCCACATATTTAGTAACAGAATGCCAGAATTGTGTTGTGGAAGTATAGTGGGAGAAACACATTTTTATTTTTTCTCTCTTTCTCTCTCTCTCTCTATGTATAATAGAAGTTAAGTTCAACTTCTGCAAAGAAGTATTTTTAACTGTTGCTTTAATAAAAAAAAAAAAATCTTTTCACTGATAATATTGACCTGGCCATCACATTTTGGGCAGAAGTGGTGACAGCTTTGTACCCCATGAATATGCATAACCAATAAAATAAAAAATAAAAAATAAATTTTTTGGTGCAACTTATATAATGAATGAATTGGTATATAATCACTTCTGAGTGGATGTCTCAAAGCGTACTTCTTTCATAGTCATCATAAAAGCATGTTTTCAATGCAGTGCTGACAGAGTCACCAAGAGCAATAGCAGGCCATGCAGGAATGAGAAAGAAAGTTTTGCTCTATTGAGCGACTGACATGTTGGAGTTGTTTATAACTTTATACTATCTTAATGTATACAAAGTCACAGAATAAAAGAAACATTTTATTCTCCTATCTATCTTAAATTTGACTATATAATAATGTCCATCCCATACAAGTATAAAGAGTTGCTTTTATATTAAATTGACACTTTGGTTTACCTTCCTACTTTCCCTTTACCCCTCTCTCAATGTTCCAGAAAATAAAATTGTCCCTGTCTGGTTACAAAGACAGCCAGTTAGATCTAACCCCTCTAAGTGTGTGCATGCTCCCCTGTGCCTGTCTGGCCTTCTCTGATATGGCAATTACAAGCATTTTTTGCAGACATATGGGGAAGACATTTTGGTGCATTTCCATTAACCAGTGTTGAAATCACAACAGCACATATACTAACAAATACTGAGTACATTCAAGTTATATATCTTTCTTTTTTTTTTTTTTCCTTTTTGTCTTTTTTCGTGTCCGGCAATGGATCGCAACCCTCAGTGTCGCGCCTGCACCTCGCTCAGCCAGTGAGCGGGAACCGGTCTGTATGTGGGATCTGAACCCTCGGTAGGAGCGCCGTCGCGCTCCCAAGCGGCACACTGTAGCAGTGCGCCACCGGGCCGGCCCTCAAGTTATATATCTTTCTAAGGTGAACAATAAAGATAGGGAAAACTTAGGTAAAGAAAGAGAAGAATAAAAGGGGACAGGAGAGAAGGAAGCTGGAAAAATAATTTTTGGCAAACTGGAAAAAGTAGAATAAATTTAAATATACTAACTTACAGATATGTTCACTTTTATTATACCTAAAACCCAATATTTTCTTTGTACGTAATAGGTAGCTTAGATTAGCCCATGAATCTCATATTTACAGGAAGAAAATAGAAATTGCACCTTGAAATCACAAAATGAACAGTGACCCCATGTTACATTTATTTGTTTAAAAAGTGGGGGAGGGAGTGGGTGGCTATTTTTCTTCTTGGACCATAGAATTGGGCCTTCACTGAAAGTAAAAATTTCATAGTTCAAAATGTGTGATTTTTATATGTAATATCAAAGTAGTGACTTTACCACGTTTACAGGGAAATAGCAATATTTTCTTTAAAAAGATTTACCAAAAAAAAAAAAAAAAAAGATTTCCAACTAAAAGATAAATATTTCCCTAAAACACATTTCTCATCTATATATGCCTTAGTAAACATTTTCAATTTTACTTAAATTCATGAGTAATTTAGTGCTTGTCTAAAGTTTCTTTTACAGTTTTTTGGATTTGACTATATACATAAAGGTATATATACAAGCCTTTTAAACTTTTTTGAAGTTACCCACATTCGTGCACATTTAATCTTGGGGTTTGTTATGGTAGTGGTAATACTCTTTAGCTGAAAACAAGGCATGGCTGATATTTCTAGATTTATCAAAAGTTTGTGATGTACTGGAAACCTGAAGGAGGCCTCTGGCAATTCACCAAGACACTATTCACTTTTCATCACTTCTGGTGGACTTCATGGCAGGAAAAAATCAAATGGGCTCCAGTGACAAGGGATATAGCTTAGATCATCAGCAGGGTAAAAATAGACATATGTCTCTATTATGGAATATACATGGGCTTATATATTCCATAACCTCCAATTTGTTTCATTTGGACAATGGCTCAAATTATTTCCTGACAATTTGTATTAAGTTGATTACATGGTAATGCATTAGACTGGATTATAAAATGCACCAAAAAAGTTAGCATTAACTTTTTTCAGACTATATGGAAAACATTACAAAGTTTTACACAAACCAACTATTCTATTTAAATGAGTAAGAAAAAATGATGATTATTAATCAGCCAAACTTATATTTATTATGTTTGAGAATATGTTCTTAATGCTTTAAAAATAACATACTTGCACTTCTCAATGGTCCTCATAGATAGGTAATATAATTCTTAGCATCTCCATTTCTCAGATGGATAAGATGGAGTAACTTAGTTACGGGGAAATTAAGTTGCTTGTCTAAGTAACACAGATGGTAAGAAATGGAGATAAAATTCACATGTAGGTGCCATAGTGCATTGTAGTTGATTTTTGTGTTCCTTTACCCATTCCTCTCCCCGCCACATACTACATCATACCTGTTCACTTGTCTTAACAAGTTCAAGGAACTGTTGTGTGTCTTCTTCCCCCCCCCCTTTGTTTGTTTGTGTATTTATTTAGTTACTTACTTACTTATTTATTTTTAGCTCCCAATAATAAGTGAGAACATGTGGCATTTCTCTTTCTGTGCCTGACTGGTTTCACTTAATATAATTTTCTCTAAGTCCATCCATGTTGTTGTGAATAATAGTATTTTGTTCTTTTTTATAGCAGAGTAATACTCCATTGTGTAGATATACCAGTTTCCTTATCCACTCATCTGATGATGGACATTTGGGCTGGTTCCAACTTTCAGCTATTGTAAATATTGCTGCAATAGACATGGGAGTACAGGTATCCCTTCGGCATGATGATTTCCATTCCTCTGGGTATATTCCCAGCACTGGGATAGCTGGGTTATATGGCAGATCTATCTGTAATTGTTTGAGGAACCTCCATATCATTTTCCATATAGGCTGAACCATTTTGCAGTCCTACCAACAGTGTATGAGAGTTTCTTTTTCCTCCACAACCTCTCCAGCATTTATTATTCTCAGTCTTTTGGATATCAGCCATCCTAAATGGAGTGAGATGGTATCTCAAAGTGGTTTTGATTTGCATTTCCCAAATGCCGAGTGATGTTGAGCATTTTTTCATGTGTCTGTTGGTCATTTGTATATCTTCCTTTGAGAAATGCTTATTCAGCTCCTTTGCCCATTCTCTAATTGGGTTATTTCTTTTTTTGCTGTAAAGTTGTTTGAGTTCCTTATATATTCTAAACATTAACCTTTGTCAGATGTATATTTTGAAAACATTTTCTCCCAGTCTGTTGGTTGTCTTTTCACTCTTTTGATTGTTTCTTTTGCTGTGCAGAAGCTTTTTAGTTTGAAATAATCCCATTTGTTTATTTTTCCTTTGGTTGCCTGTGTTTTGGGGTCATATTCATGAAGTCTGTACTCACTTCTACATCTATTTTTTATCTTTCAACATATCCGTCTGTACCACTTCCTTATAAAAAGTAATTTATTGGAAATTATTCTCTTTATTTGCTAGTCCCATGAAGAACAGGATGAGATAAGGCCAACAAAAGTTGTGAAAATATGATTTCCCTGCTTCCACAAATCTTAGAATATTTTGTTCCTCTCTCCTCCAAGAACACAAGCATATACAGGCATAACCTTATTTTGCCATGCTTTGCTTTATTGCACCTTGCAGAAATTGTGTTTTTTTTTTTTTTTTAACAAATTAAAAGTCTGTGGCAACCTGCATCTAGCAAATCTACTGGCATTATTTTTCCAACAGCATGTGCTTACTTTATGTCTCTGTGTCCCATTCTGGTAAATCTTGCAATATTTCAAAGTTTTTATTATTATTATATCTATCATGGTGATCTGTGATCAGTGGTCTTTGATGCTACTATTTTAATTCTTTTGGGACACCACAAATTGACCCATATAAGATAGCGAACTTAATCAATTAGTGTTGTGTGCGTCTGACTGCTACACCAAAAAACAGTTCCCCCATCTCTCTTGCTCTCCTCAGGCCTCACTATTTGCTAAGACACAACAATATTTAAGTTGGGCCAATTAATAGCCCTATAATGGTCTCTAAGTGTTTAAGTGAAAGGAAGAGTCACATGTCTCTCACTTTCAATCAAAAGCTAGAAATGATTAAGTTTAGTGAGGAAGGCATGTGGAAAGCCAAGACAGTCCAAAAGCTGGGCCTCTTGCACAAAACTGCTAAGATGTGAATACAAAGGAAAAATTTTTGAAGGAAGTTAAAAGTGCTACTTCAGTGAACACATGAAAGATAAGAATGCTAAACAGCTTTATTGCTGTTACGGAGAAAGTGTTCATGGTCTGGATAGAAGATCAAACCAGCCACAATGTTTCCTTAAGCCAAAGCCTAGCCCAGAGAAAGGCCCTAACTCTCTTCAATTCTACATAGGCTGATAGAGTTGGGAAAGCTGGAGAAGAAAAGTTGAAAGCTAGCAGAGGGTTGGGTCATGAAATTTAAGAAAAGAAGCTGTCTCCATAACATAAAAGTATGAGATAAAGCAGCAGGTGCTGAGTAGAACCTGCAGCAAGTTATCCAGTAGATCTAGCTAAGATAATTGATGAAGGTGGCCAAAACAGATAATAGATTTTCAGTGTAGACAGTCTCATATGGAAAGAAGATGCCATTTAGATCTTTCATAGCTAGAGAGCAGAAGTCAATTTCCAGCTTCAAAGACAGGCTGACTCTCTCATTAGAGACGAACATAGCTGATGAGTTTAAACTGAAGCCATTACTCATTTACCATCCAAAAATTCTAGAGCTCTTAAGAATTATGCTCAATCTACCTGCCTATGCTCTATAATGAAACAATAAAACCTGAATGACAGCACATTTGTTTACAGCATGGTTTACTGAATATTTTAAGCCCGCTGTTGGGACCTATTGCTCAGATAAAAAAATTCCTTTCAAAATATTATTGCTCATTGATAACGCACCTGGTCAAACAAGAGCTCTGACGAAGCTATACAAGAAGATTAACATTGTTCTCATGTGTGCTAACACAACATCCATTCTGCAGCCCATGGATCGAAGAGTAATTTCAACTTTTACTTTCAAAAGAGAGAACAGAACTGAGGCTACCATAGCTACAGACAACTGATATTCAATGACGGCAACATGAATATATATTGGGGAAAAGACTGCTTCTTCAATGCATGGTGCTTGGAAAACTGGGCATCCAAATGTAGAAGAATTAAACTAGACTTATACCTCTTGCTATATACCAAATTCAACTCAAAATGAATTAAAGACTTAAATATAAGACCTGAAACTATAAAACTAAAACTTCTGAAAGAAAACACATGGGAAACACTTCAGGAAGTAGGAATGGGCAAAGACTTTATGAACATGACCCCAAAAGTACAGACAACAAAAGGAAAAATAAATAAATGGGATTATATCAAACTAAAAAGCAAAACTAAACAGCAAAAGAAACAATTAGAGCAAAAAGGCACCTATGGAGTGGTAGAAAATATTTTCAAACCATGCATCCCACAAAAGATTAATATCCAGAATATACGAGGAACTCAAACATCTTAACATTAAAAACCAAGTAACCCGATTGAAAAAATGGGCAAAGGAGTTGAACAGATAATTCTCAAAGGAAGATATATAAATGGCCAACAGACATATGAAAAAATGCTTAACATCACTAACCATCATGGAAAAGCAAATCAAAACCACATTGAGATATCATCTCCCCACAATTAGGCTGCTATAATCAAAAAGACAGAGAATAACAAATACTGGTGAGGATGCAGAGAAACAGGAACCCTTCTACACTGTTGGTGGGACTGTAAATTGGTGCAGCCATTATGGAAAATGGTATGGAGGTTCCTCAAACAACTATAAGATAGAACTATCATACAATCCAGCAGTTCCAATGCTGGGTATATGCCCCCAAAGAATGGAAAGCAACAAGTCAAAGGAATACCTGCACTCCTGTGTTTATTGCAGCACTATTTACAGTAGCGAAGAGTTGAAACCAACCTAAATGTCCATCGTCAAACGACTGGATAAGGAAAACATATATTTACACAATGGAATACTACTCTCCCATAAAAAAAAAGAATGAAATACTGCCATTCACAGCATGGAAGAAAATTATGTTAAGTGAAATAAGTCAGGCAGAGAAAGAGAAATACTGCATGTCTTCACTCATAAGTGGGAGCTAAAAGAATAAACAAGTAAATAAAGGAAGAAAGATACAACAATCATAATAATACATTGAACTTCAAAAGGAGATAACAGAACTGAGGTTACCAGAAGTGGGAAAGGGGGAAGGGGTGTAAGGGAGGAATTGGTAAAGGGCCACAAAAATCTATTACATTGTATGATGTTGAATATACTAATTACTGTGATTTGATTATCATATATTACACACAGGTATTCATATTCAACTCTGTACCCCACAGATGTGTACAATCAACTATGTTTCAACAACAACAAAAAAGAACTGAGGCTACCAGAGGTGGGTAAGGGGGAGGGTGGGGCTATCCAAAACCTGCTAAAGGGCATCAAAAATGATTACATTGTATAATGTTGAATATACTAATTATCCTGATTTGAGCATCACATATTGCACACAGGTATTAATGACCAATGCTACACCCTACAGATATGCACAATTGTTTCAATAAAAGAACAAAAATAAATAATCACATTTTGCCTCATAAATATATACAATAATAAAAAGAATATAATTATTTGTTAATTAAAAATATTTAAAACAAAAAAAGGAGTAGTTTCAGCATTCAAATCTTTTTAAGAAATACACACATATGGCTATAACTGTAATAGTGATTTATCTGACAGATCTCGGCCAAGTAAATCGGAAAGGATTCACCATTCTAGATGCCACTAAAAACATTTGTTTTTCATGAGAAGTAAAAATATGAACATTGACAGGTTTTTAGCAGAAGTTGGTTCCAATCGTCGTGAATTTCCAAGACGATTGAACCTGAGAGATTCAAGACCTCAGTGGAAGAAGTAACTACAAATGTGGTAGAAATAGCAAGAAAACTAGAATTAGATGTTGTAGGGAAAGTGAAAATAAATGGTCAGGATCCCTCGAGGGGTTTGGAATCTTGCCGAGCACTTGATATAAATATGAATGTGTGCCCAGGTGTTCCTTGGTTATTGTCTAATATAATTGTGTATGTGTCCAGGTGTCCTGTGTTACTGGACTTAAGTATAAAGGATGAGTGGCTCTGGTCCACAGGACCCCCTGCCCTTGGGATGCCCCCAGGGAGGTCACCGGGAGGCCACTGCCACTGCCACAGCCACAAGCAGTTGCTGCCAGGACCCTCTGGGAGGTCACCGCAGCTGCTGCTGGAGGCTGCTTTAAGCTGCTGCTGCTGCTGCTGCTGCTGAGGAAGCTGAGGACTGAGCTCGTGTCGTCTGTCAATGGCTCTCAGGATCTTTCCCAATTACTTAGTTAGGTGACCCAGCCTGGCATGTGAGGGGTCTGTGACCCAGTCTGTACAATGGGTTTAGCCCTAGCAATACAGATGTGGAGCCTGAAGATGGGACTGAATTGCTGCAAAAGCATGATAAAAGTTTCATGGATAAGGAGCTGATTCTTACAAATGAGCAAAGAAGATGGTTTCTTGAGATATAACCTTCTCCTGGTGAACCTTCTCCTTTATGACAACAGAGGATTTAGAATATTACATAAACTTAATTGATAAAGCAGTGCATGCATGGTTTGAGAGGGCTGACCCCCAATTTGGAAAAAAATTTACAGTGGGTCAAATGCTATCAAACAGAATTGCATACTACAGAAAAATCTTTTGTGAAAGGAAAAGTCAATCAATGCAGTAAAATTTATTGTTGTCTTATTTTCAGAAATTGTCACAGCCACCCCAGCCTTCAGCAACCACCATCCTTACTAGTCAACAGCATCAACATTGAGGCAAGACCCTCCACCAGCAGAGATTATAACCTGCCAAAAGCTCAGATGATCATCAGCACTTTTTTGCAATGAAGTATCTTTAATTAAGGTATGTACATTTTGGGGGACATAATGCTATTGCACACTTAATAGACTACAGTATTTTCTAAACATAACTTTCTTATGTACTGGAAAACCGAAAAATTCATGTGACTTGGCTTTATTGCAATATTCACTTTATTGTGGTGGTCTGGAACTGAACCCACAATATCTCCTGGGTATGTCATATTCTACTTGGGTCCAGCTTAAGAAAAAAGCATGCAATTCACTCAAAAGAGAACCTGGCTCAACACAGGTGTAATTTTTTTTTTATTTGATGTAAGCAGCACTAACTGTGCCCTCAAATCAACTCTGTTATTCATGATGTGGCTCACAGATGGAAGTTATTAACCATGTGTGCCATCTGGCTACTTCCTATTTTAGCTAATCATTCTTGCTAAGTAGGTGCTAAGTCTTTAAAATTATTATTTTCGTGTCGCATCCTCTAAATTTAGGTGAACTGGGGCAGAGTACCAATTGTCCCTTCCTAATTATAGTTCTGTGGACTGGGTGTGAAACTCAAACAAAAATTAGTCATTCCATAGAATACTGAGCAAGTTGGGGAAGTGAGAGGTTGTGAGCTCTGAATACTTAACCCCCAAAACAACTTTTAACATTAAGTCACAGGTAAAAATCAAGAGTAAGAATGCTGCATATCTCATCATTAGTGATAGTGGTGAAGTAAATGGAAATCTAAATATTTCAGTTGTTCAAAAATTTCCAAAGTATACAAAAGTATATGTTATTGTACTTTGTTTTATGTAAATGTATGTGGGTTTTGTCTTTGTTTTTTGATAAATTAAATATCTTAACTTTCTTTATACTACTTATAAAAAATGACATACTGGAAGGAGTACATTTTATGATTCTGATTATTGTCATGAAGCATATACTTACCTTTCTGGGTGCTCACACTATCCTTGTGATCTACAATCATGGTCCTTTTCTTTCTTCCTTTTCATTTTTTGGGTTTTTTTGCCTTTTTTTTTTTTTTTTTTTTTTTGGCAATCAATAACAACTACTTACATGAACAAGGTGGCCACATTTTACAAGACATATGACATCCTGATATATTTTTTAATTTACTATTTATTTGAATCAAAATTGATTGTACATATTTGGGGGTTCAACATTGAGATATGTTGATCAAATCAATATTACTAGCATATATAATGTTACAAATCATAATTGTTCTTTATGTCTCTTGTCCCATCTCTCCACATCTCCCCCTCCCTCCCCTCTCTAATTACCCTAGATTTCTTCTCTCCCTCTGGAAGAGTAATGGTTACTCTGTTGATTTGTTGCCTAGATGATCTGCTGAGAGGTGTGATCAGGTCCCCCAATATTATTATAGAGCAGGTGCTTCTTCTGTCACTCTGAAATGGGCTTTGTGGAGAGAGATGTCCTCTTCTTTTCTTTATATCTGCTAGTGACTCTCCTTGTGTCAATACACTCCAGTGGTTGGCGGGCCATTTGCGTGGTGGTTGTGGCATCTAGCCACTTTTGTGGCAGCCATGGTTATTATAGTGGCTGTGGTGGGCCACCCACATGGAGGTGATGTTTTTGGCATGCTCATTGGCACTGGCAGTGTGCCTGGATGTGGGAGTGGGGTCCAGTCCCCAGCTCCAACCTCCAGTTCCCAGGCAGGCCCCAAGGTGCTGGTGGTGTGCCTGGGCTGGAACTAATTTTTTGTCTTTTGCTTACTTCTAAAATGAGAGAACTTCCTGTGGGAACCAGTACTTGAGCTCTGTGGTTAAGCTAAATTGCTGCTTTGCTGCTGTTTCCCTAGGCAAGGCCTTTTGTGCAGCTCAGGATTTAATGGTTGACCTTATAGGTACTTCTGGCTCTCCAGAGAGCCAGTGGATCTGGGTCATGTAGAAACTCTGATCTGGGCCTGAGTTTCTTCATCAAACTGCACTGCATGCAATTCTGCATTCCCAATCAGTCTCCTCTGAGTGGTCCTGCGCTGATTGAGGGGTGGGTTGGCTGTCCTTGCTGTGTCCCAGTGTTCTCCCAGTGGGTCCATCTCCCCCACTGCCCATGCTCCAAACACTTCCCATGGGATGGGCCCTGTGCTGGTCCCTTGTGATGACTCACCAGCCTCTGAATGGCTCCCTTTTTTCCGCTGTTCTGGCTCCTTACTCCTGTATGGGTCCACAGGAACCATATTAGTGGTCTTGTTGTCCTGGGGGCCACCCGGGCCCTCTTCTCTCCTGCCGCCCCCAAGTAACTACATCAAAAGGGCACAGCTGCACCTTCTGCCAGCTCCTGCTCCATGCACTGAGCAGTTCCAGCCTTAATGCATCCGCAGCCCAAAACCCTCAGAGCAATTTTCTTTCTCTCATTCTGGTTTCTCCCACCTTCATGAACTCCACAGGTCTCTCCTCCTCTTCCCTGAGCCCCAGCAGCCTCACCTTGGCTGATGTTACATTTTTATAGTTGTAAATTGGTTGATTTGTGGGAGAGAGTGACACTGGGGGCTGTCTATTCCACCATCTGGACTGGAACTCGACATCCTGATATTTAACATCAACTTACTAATTGCTTTATTTAAACTTAATTTGTTCTTATACGAGTATATTATGTCACTGAAATAAGATTCTGTGCAGTAAAAAGATATTAGCTATAGTCCACAAGTTTGTCAAAGCTAGCATCTGTGTCTTTTGTGGTTTTTGGTTTTGGGGGGGTTTTTTGTTTGTTTTTTGCATAACAGAATAGGTTAAACTAAACTGGTGGTGTAATAAAAACAAGAATTATTTGCCTTATAGTATATTTAAACTCCCTTTTTATTTCTAATGACTCAAGTTAGAGTTATTCAAAGTAGCATCATAAGTGATTAGACTGGCTTTAATCTGTACCTTCTTTATTTTAATGTTCTTGTCTAAATACACAAGAGGGAAGAAATGTATGGTTTGAGTAAGAAGTCAAATATTAATTATATTTAGACTTGTATTATAGCTATTATATCCTTTTTATCACACATGTATTACTCAAAGTAAGCTACCTGCTATAACAAATATCCCCTAAAATCTCATTTGCAAAACACAATGAAAGTGTATTTCTTGCCTGCATTCATCCAATCATGTTTTGATAGGCAGCTATTTTTATAATGATTCTGGGATCAGACTTTGAGAGATTCACCATCAAAGTACCTGAGACTTTCACTGGGTTATTTTCTTTCAGCTACCTAATGAGTAATAAAAGATGAAATGGAGATCACTTCTGCACACATTTCATCAGACAGAGTTTGTCATATGGCTCTATATAAATATAAGGGTGAGAAATATGGTCTGTTCTTCAGGAAGTAAAATGTAATGATTTGGTGAAGAAATAGTCTCTACCACATTGTGAGAATCCCAATATTTATCAATAATTTGGGTCTTTTTGTCAGTTAAAATCCAAGTAATAAAGAGTCCGTTTAGTTCATATCTTTGGCTAAATAATTTACTAGCAGCTAGCTCCAGAATCACATAATTTTGTCCATTTTGGATGCAGTCTATTCCTTATTTCAAATAGTGTGAATGGAGACCCTCAACAGAGAGAATCTTATAACAATATTCCAAGCTATTCAGGAGTGATCTTTCTGCTTGTTCAATGACTTACAAATTTGCCTGTGCCTGATTTAACAGTAGAAAATGCCTTGGTTTGTCTTCAACTGGATTCTGTGTTTTGAAAAGAATGGGATGAGTAGTTGGTATCCATCTCATTTACCATATTGACTGCCAGCCCTACAGCAAGCAAAGAAGTCTTTGAAAGAGTTGTATCATGTCACTGCTGTTCTGGACAAATACCACATACAAAATCATTACCTCATTATTAGTACTGATGAATGGAACCACCTTGAATGGAATGTCCAAGTTTCACAGAAAAATATTTAGGCAAATGTTTTCTTTAATAATATGCACAATGTATAAATCAAGTTTAATTTGATTTTGCTCTTGTTCCTAGAAGCAACACTGGAACTCAACAAATAAGCTGTCTTCTTCCTCTAGAGAAGAAATTAAATTAATTTTCAGGACATTTCTAGTAATTCAGAAACCAAACTGAGTTGTGGAAAGGGAAATCAAGAAAATTGAAAGCAGTTAAGCATCTAACTATAACAAATTTGAATTTGAAATGATTCATATGATTGTATGGATATCTAATTATCACAATGGAAGTTCATCAGACCTAGGTTGAAATATCAATATGTCTGAATTGAATGAGGATTAAATAGCAATGATTTAATTGCTATGTCCCACTGACAAGACTACTATTGAATTAAATGGAATATAAAGAAATACAGCTGTTAAAATGAAGAAAAACAAAATTAAATATAAAGAGGTTCATAGTCTGAATGCAAACTGTTGAGTAACATAGTGGATTATAAAAGGTTAAATGACTCATGAATTCAATTACCATTAAAACACCGTATCTTAACTCCTGATTGAGGATTAAAATTATGGCCAAATACTCTCTTTTCTTTCTTTTCAAGAAATCCAAAATTAACATCAGTTAGAGCATGTTTTGTCAATCATGTTCCTCAGACCACCAGGCTCTCTACAATTATTTTAGGCTGTTTTAGTATATGCAGACTGTTTTGATTGACCTTCCCAGTCAAAGCAGTCCATTGATTTTTCTCAAAGTACATCCTTGACTACAGATTCCTTAGACTCCTACTGCTTCTACTATTTAGATTCAAGTACAGTGAAGAAACACGTACGTAGAAGAAACATTCATAGTCTTATGTAGAATATATCATTTAATGA
>NW_007733012.1:77966-90183 GCF_000696425.1 Galeopterus variegatus | reverse complement strand
AATTTACATACAGGAAGTACAGATGAAGGTTAAACATTTCATTGCATTGTTTACACTGAAAATTACATATGAAGGAGGCTCTAAAACTCAAGAGCACAGAAGAGTAAAAATAGAAATAGTCTACCTTGAGTGGGCTTTTAAGCATACACAGTAGGCAGTAACACATATAATAAGACTGGAGAATCTAGAAAACATATCCTGTTCAAAAGTTCCTTGTCCGGGCCGAGCCCGTGGTGCACTCGGGAGAGTGCGGCGCTGGGAGTGCAGCAGCGCTGCCGCTGCTGCAGATTCGGATCCTATATAGGGATGACTGGTCTCAAAAAGGACAAAAAAAAAAAAGTTCCTTGTCCCTGCCAGAACAGGTGCTCTTACGTATTGAGTCTTCTGAGTTGCTTAATTAGGCACTTTTCTTAATTAAAACACAAATTTACAGCCCAAACTCAAGCTAGCCTTGAGAGCTTGATATTTCCCCACAGAAATGGGAGCTAGGACTGGTTGCTGGGTGCAAATATGCTTAGAGTCAGGAGAGAATAACCAAAATGACAGGAGAACACCATAAACCACTTCTCAGTTTGCATTATAACCACATCCTAAATCACACACAGGCAAACATTATGGTTATCACTGTGGCTTATAGTTTAAATTAAAATAATGAGAACATGCTAACATGATTATGTTTTATATAATATGTGCATTTAAAAGCATGTATCTTCTTTAGATCCACCTTCTTTCCTTGTCCTGAAACATCTATAAGAAACCCTGCCTGCCAAGACATAAAGTGAAATTTTCCCCCTACCTTAATTTAGAATTTACTCAAAGGGTATGTTTTTGGTATTTCTTTAATACAAATCTTCCAAATGGTCCCTTTCTCATAATAATTTCCTACTACTAGTAGTAATAACAATAACAAATAATACATATTTAGTGCTTACTCTTGAAAGAGTATATAGTTATACTGCAACACCTGTATTCAATCAAATATTTTTCACTGGCCAGAGCTCTACAAGGTTGTAAATCAGAATAAGCCTTTTTAAGAGACTTACATTTGTTCAGCCATTCCCTTGGAAAACATCTCCTGGGCAATCTACAGAGGAACTAGGACCATTAAGGACTATTGATAAGTTTAACTTTGTGTATTGTTAACAAGGAGGCTGATTGACTTCTAAGACACATAGGTTAATGATTATCTGTGAAACAGGTAATACCTAATGTCACAATATCTGTTGTGAATTGGCATTCAGAAAGTTTGGATTCTTGAATTAGTTGTCAAAGAAATTATTAATTATTGTGTCTGTTGAGAAAATAGCATTCTATTTATGACCACTCACTTAATTTGCCTCATTTATTTGTTTAGAAAGTCCCCAAGAAGAGCCACTAAGAATGCTATCACTACAAAGTTAGATGTGTCCTTATCTGTTGAGCCAACTTGTATTGGTACTGGGAGTAAAAAATTGTTACAAGCAAAAATTCAATATTCATGCAAAACAACTTAGCCTTTGCTATGTGGAGCCTCTAAAATGCACAAGGAAGCTTCTCCAAGCACCAGTTAAAGAATGTGCAGAGCCTGACCTCAGCCCCTTAAATCAAATGCACTAAGTGAGCTTCCATGTATTAAGATAGTATCATTGTGGCAAGTGGAAGAAATGTACATCTTCTTGTGGCAATAGGATAACACCAATAATTTTATGCCACTAAGCAGGCTCAGATACCGAAATGGTAGTACAAAGGTGTCAATGGTAGTCTAAACTCATTGGCAGACAAACATAAAGACAGTTTGATTGTTAAAGGAATATTTTTACGGCTTTCACATCTTTGCAAATGGAAAAATAATGGTGAGATTAAAATTGAGATACCGAAATGGTAGTACAAAGGTGTCAATGGTAGTCTAAACTCATTGGCAGACAAACATACTGACAGTTTGATTGTTAAAGGAATATTTTTACGGCTTTCACATCTTTGCAAATGGAAAATAATGGTGAGATTAAAATTGAAAAAAAATCTCTGGCTCAAAGTCCTGTGTGATAGAAGTAAAACATGTTAATTTTTTGACAAGCTGAAAATATAAACCCTTTTACTTGCCATTGAATCTGGACCTATTTCAAAACTGGGGAAGGAACTCAAATTTATAAACTTTCAGAAAAGTCTGCTTATTCAGACTATTTCTAATAGTTCTCTCAAGTTAACAAAAAGACCAAAGTGATATACATGTAAATTTTTGTGTTAAGCAACAGCAGACAAGTTTTATATTGAAAATATTTTTTAGAATAGAGTGCTAAGAAAACTCCATCTTAATTTTTTTTTAAATTATCATGAAGAGTCATAGTTTTTCAGTGTCTTCTTTATAAAAAAAATTTAGATTTTTAGATTATGCTTATTCGTTTAAGTAATCATGGAAATAAGTTTAGGAAATCTGGCTAGGATTCTGACCTAAAGGTAGAAACTAATGGTCTTCTTATGGTAAGTATATGTGTGTAAGAACTATATACCTCAAAAATCAATGGGAATTGCAAAAAGAAAGTTTCATTATTTTTTCTTTTATAGTTTGGTAAAAAGAAAGTTTTAAAATTCAAAAGTTAAAATAAAAATAAAAAGATATAAACAGTATAATGCATGAGCTTCTTCCACTAAAGCAATTATAATTGAATCATTCTGTTCTCTTTCTTCCATTGAGATTATAATGGCTCCATACTATGTAAGCAAGTGAGACTAATAATAGCATTCATCCTCATAAGCATGCCATTAAGGCAGAAGATGACAGCAGGAGCAAGAGGAGAAACAACACTATGCATAAATCACTCTGACCTAGAAGACTGAAAAAAATACAAAAAGCAACTGTGAAAATACAACTAGGAGCGGTCTAGGAGATGTACTGGGGTGGGTTAGCTCTAAGTAGTGCACGCAGAGAGGTATGGTTCCTAACACAATGTAATACCTTCAGGGGACTTCTACGAAAAATTTCAGAGGGAAAAAAACAACATATTAGTCATTAGTAAGACCTTTGGTTGAATAAAAGCCCTCAATAGGGTATCTACTGATAAAACCTAGTAACTCAAAGAAACTACGAGAGTTCATTCCCACCTAAATAATACTGTGACACAGTTGACTATACCAAAGTAACATTCTACTGTGTTTTTTTGCTTTACCATCAAAATTGGACTAACCAGTAAGCTCCAGTATTCAATAGTATTGATGATGTCAAAATCTTAGGTATTAGTAACTATGAAGTAATTATGTTATTTTGTAGGACAACAGATTGTACCCATAGCCCTTATGTACCTCATCAGTCCTGTTCCAGCCATTATTTTGTTGACTTCTCTCACTGAACTTATTTATTTTCTAAATGTTCATATTCATTGTGAAGATCAATCTAGTAGACTAGGTAGCAAAATCTACATCTTAAATAACCTCTTAACATTTCAAAAAGCACAATTAATTTACTAAAATGTTATACTTAAAAATAGTAATAAATTGCTACAATCAAAAAGACGTAACAAAGAACTAATGCTTTCTGTTTTGAATGGTTTAGGGCTGTGGTCAACAAACATTTTCTCTACCAGGCCAGATAGTAATTTTCAGTTCTGTGGGCCATGTGGTCTCTGCCACAACTATTCAACTCTGCCACTATAGTGTGAAAGAAGCCATAGACCAATTGGCTGTTTTCCAATAAACTTCATTTACAAAAACCAGAAGTGGGTCAGGTTTGGCCCATGGGCCAAAATTTGCCAACCAATGGTTTAGAAAAAGCTGAAAGCAAAATGATAACTTCACTATAATTTTGGAATCAAATTTACAAAAGATAATTTTTTTTCTCCACGTCGTAAGCTGCCTTTCCTCTGACAATAACATTACAGGTAAAAATATTCTGGCTGAAATATTTTCAAGTTCATTTTTTTTTCATTTTATTTTACTTCTCAATATACATTGTAGTTCATTTTCATGTCCCTTTATCTGTTCCTCTCCATCCCCTCCCCTCCCCCCAACATCATATCTGTTCACTTGACTTATAAAGTTCAAGGAATTTTTGTGATTGTTGTGTCTTCTCACAACAATTGTTATTAGCTCTCACAAATAAATGAGAACATGTGATATTTCTCTTTCTGTGCCTGACTTGTTTCACTTAATATAATTTTCTCTAAGTCCATCCATGTGGTTGCAAATGGTAGTATTTTATTCTTTTTTATAGCAGAGTAATAATCCATTGTGTAGATATACCCCAGTTTCCTTATCCACTCATCTGATAATGGACATTTGGTCTGGTTCCAAGTCTTGGCTATTGTTAACAGAGCTTCAATAAACACTGGAGTACAGGTATCCCTTCAGCATGATGAATTCCATTCCTCTGGGTATATTCCCAGCAGTGGGATAGCTGGGTCATATAGTAGATCTATCTGTAGTTGTTTGAGGAACCCCCAAACCATTTTCCATAGAGGCTGCACCATTTTGCAGTCCCACCAACAGTGGATGAGAGTTCCTTTTTCTCCACAACCTCGTCAGCATTTATTATTCTCATTCTTTTGGATAATAGCCATCCTATCAAGTTCTGTATGTAAACATACAGTATAAGCTATATACTATTGTTAAGTTGTATCCAGACATATTATTAAACTAGCTGGAGGCTACTTAGGTTAAAAATATTGTACTTATAAATGTCATCACAGGTACATTTGCTCACCAGAATATGTGTTAGCTATTCAAACCTTTTCTGGCTCTAGGCACTAGCTCATGTTGTGATGCTGCCATTTAGATCAGATTGTCAAGAAGTCTACATCTAGCAGCCACTTTCTCAGATCAGAAGCTCTAATGTACTTATTAATTTTTAATGACTCTGAATTAAAAGAATTACTCATTCAGAATAATACTTTTTTAAATAAAACTTTGGTTTCTGAATGTAACAGCCTAGCAATAACATTTATTTTTCTTTCTATTTATTTTTAAGGGAAGTACCCTTCACTCTTTTGAGAAGCAGAATACTTCACTGTGTGTCAGAATTTGCTGGTGCCCCACAGTAAATAGAAATTGTCATTCAATTAATAAAAAGTGTAAAGAAGCATAAAATTGTCAAAGTTACCACATAATGTGTGGTTCTACTGATTTCTTGCAGTGCTCTCTCTCAGAATTTAGAATGATGAGCTCCCTGTTTTCTTCACATCACTTTTGGAGACTTTTGTTGGTATTTTACTCTCTAACATTTTTCCCAGTCATTCATTTATAGCATTTAAAGTTGTATTGAAAATACATTCTTCTGGGCCGGCCCGGTGGCGCACTGGAGAGTGCGCCGCTTGGGAGCGCGGCGGCGCTCCCGCCGAGGGTTCGGATCCCATGTGGAGACCGGTTCCCACTCATTGGTTGAGCGCGGTGCGGGCACAGCGGCGCTCCCGCCGAGGGTTCGGATCCCATGTGGAGACCGGTTCCCACTCATTGGTTGAGCACGGTGCGGGCACAACACCGAGGGTTGCGATACCGTTACCGGTCAGTAAAAAAGACAAAAAGGAAAAAAAAAAAAGAAAGAAAAGAAAATACATTCTTCCTCTAACTTCTGGTGATTTAGTTCTGTGCTTATGCAGCACTGTCATTTTTCTTTATGGTATTTGTATGTAATATAAGCAATTTTGTAAATGTATCTCTTGTGTTCAGGGTCCCCTCCTGAAAGGAGGGAATTTACTTCTGTAATTCTTAGACTCTTCTGAAGGCTTAGGCTAGTGTAGCTAGGGAGCAATCAGGCAGCCACTTACTGCCCAAAACATCTCTCTAAATACAATTTTTTAAATATATTTATGTTAGAAAAGCATAGAGGTGGATATATATAGAACATATACATTTTAAACAAGTTGATATTATTTAAAATTCTCTTTGCCAATAAATTCTATAGTAAAATTAAAAATGTTTTAGTCAGCTGATTTGAATTCAAAAAGAATTGTTATAATGATATTCTGAAGAGTAAAACAGGCATTGAAATATATTGCAATTTTACACTAACAAGGCATTTGAGACTCAAGTTAGCAGTTTAATTTTTATTCACAATATTTTTAGTAGTTGCTCAATTCTGGTCTGTTCCTGTTATTTAATTGCCATTCAGTTTCCCTCTAAACTATAAAATTTTCTCAGGTTTGGGAACCCTTGGTTCCTCTATGAATTATCACATATTTAAACTAATTACATAAGTTACACATAAGGTCACAAGTTTATTTTATGTTATAAGAGCTTTCTAAAATTTTTTTGTTTAATTGAATACTTCAGGGACCTGGAAAAAATCTCTTTTGTTGGCCATATAATATCTGGATATTACAGAAATAAAAATCTGCGCTCCCACCGAGGGTTCGGATCCCACATACAGACCGGTTCCCGCTCACTGGCTGAGCGAGGGGTGGGCACAGCCTGAGGGTTGCGATCCCGTTGCCGGTCCTGGTCCAGTACGGGCGCGACACTGAGGGTTGCAGTCCGTTACCGGACACGAAAAAAGACAAAAAGGAAAAAAAAAAAAAGAAATAAAAATCTGTGCATCTCAGGATGAATTGTTTATCCTAAAATGGCAGAGCATTTCTATAGAACTTGATATTCAATAAGAATTAAAGTAGGATAATACATATATTAGATACAGTGTTTAATTCTAATTCCCAAAACAAAGAAGTTTCAAAGAGAGTGCTAATAATGTGATATTTTACTCCCAAAAAGGAGTAAAATATGTAGGTTTTAGCATTTTATAAACTTCCCTGATCTTGTGTTCATATTAATTGCATTCTCCTATTTGTGTATAAGAACATTTTCCATTGACTTTCAATTAATTTTAGTCAAACTATTCAAATTAAGGAACATTCTGCTTTTATTAATACAAAGACCACTTTCACTTATGCATTTAACTTTCCCATACCATCAGATATATGATTAGTTCATATAATATTACCCACAGATTTTGATTTTAAAATACTATGCATTTAACTTAAATTTTATTGATATTTTTGGTGATTTTGATAAATATGAAAGATTGCACAATTCCAATAATAACAGCATTAACTAAGATATTAAGAATATGATCCTGTCTAAAAGAACTCTATTGATATGTATTTGCAAAATTAAAAAGATAAAATCATGCCTTGATTTCCAATTTACAATGGAGAAACCCATAATTTCTTCATTATACTAAAATATACTGAAAACAATTGCATTAAAGACCTCAAACCTAATAAGAATTGGTGATGAAACTGTAATCCACAAGGAATCTCCATCATCCCAAGCAATAAATGCTGAAGCGGAAGTACACATGGAATCATTTTAGACATCATATCAGGCATTGTAGGAAATAGGTAAGTGTGAATATTATCAAGTCAATTAATAAAATTATTATGTTGAATGATATTCATTATTTCAACACATTGATCTTTTACCATCTTTTATTAAAGATATTTTTGAAAAATAAGGAATCTAGGGTTATAGATTAAACATATATTTGTTTATTATTGCACAACATTTGTGCACAACGCTTGTGCAGCTGCAGTTGTCCAGGTTTTCTGCTATATTATAGATATAAATATTTAGAATAAACACACACATAAGCACACATATATAGTAGCTGCTCTATATGTTATCACACACCAGAGGGAAAGAGAAAGTTAACAGACAAAATAATGTACTTATAATAATAAGGGCTGATAGAACAATCTCAACTCAAAATGCAACCTTAAAGCTTCCCTCCTCATCCACATAATGTAATTTCATTTATGTGATATATTTATGTTAAAATAAACTAATGACAGGCCTATATCATTATAATTATCATTTCAAAATTTGACTCTGTAAAGTACTTTATTTAACCTTTGTAGACACATCAATATATTGTGTCCATAGATTTCTTCCATTATTCAAGATAATGTGATCTTAACATGCTTAACTATTAGATTTTTCTTTCTCATGTGTACCGAATTCAGAGAGAAGCAGATAATAAATTAGATGTGTCAAGCTAATAAAAGAAGTTATTTAAATGTAGTCCTAGGACTAGTTTTAATACCAAGATACACACACACACACCCCACCACACACATATTCTTATATGCACATATATGCATACACATATGCTTTAAAGTCTTCCCTTTGTGAAGAGAAACTGATTTGCGTAGATGTTTAGACTTGAACAAGTATTGAAAAATAAATTCAAAGAATAAATGAGTAAATATTCAATGAAAATAAAACACTGTGCAGTTTGTTTGGTTTTGTTTGTTTTAGCATACTCACATTGAAGATTATGTGGGTTGTTTTAAGTTCTTAGTTATTATTAGTAAAGTTGTTTTAAACCTTTATATACATGTGTTTTGGAGGGAAAATGTCCTTATTTATAATGGGTATATACCCAGAATTGGATTTGCTTGGTTATAATATACAAACGTAGTAAGATTTTGTACAAATCTTCACATATAAGAAAGTTAAAGCAAAAATGAATGAAAGTATTCTGTGGAAAAAATTGGCTATCTGGAATTTATAACAGAGACCATCATATATATTATCATTTGTAAATTGTGTGATACACATCCTTTATATCAGTAAAATTTGTAATAAACTTATGTAATCTATATGCATTTTTCTGAAGAGAGTACACTTGTCATTAAATTCCTTTGGTTACATTAAAAAAAAACACTATATGCAATCAAAGATAGTATATGAGAGAGACACTGGGTCTGAGTTACAAAGCAGAAATGTCAGCATCAGTTAAAATATAAAAGATTTTAAAAGTCATAAAAATCATGTATGTAAGTTGCCTGTGCAATGTGATCAAAACTGCACTTTCTGGAAAATTAGGCTGATAGCAATCCGCAAGGTAGATTGAAATCACAAGCAATACCGGAATCAGGAAACCATTCCAGGATTTAATCTTCTAAGTAGTAGAACAAGAGTACAAAATCAAAAAGTAGTTAAGAATGGAGAAGAGGGCCGGCCCAGTGGCGCACTGCTATAGTGCGCCGCTTGGGAGCGTGCTGGCGCTCCCGCCGAGGGTTCGGTTCCCACATACAGACCGGTTCCTGCTCACTGGCTGAGCGGGGCACGGGAGCAACGCCGAGGGGTGCGATCCCGTTGCCGGTCCCGGTCCGGTACGGGGGAGACACTGAGGGTTGCGATCCGTTGCTGGACACGGAAAAAAAGACAAAAAAAAAATGAATGGAGAAGGATTAACATATGACAATTTTGTGGGCCCATTGCTGAGGTTTTTGGTGAATATTTGGCCAGTAGCTTATGTCCATACACTTAAAAATGAAATATTTTTTGTGTATTTGATTTATTTCAATATCTAATCTAAACTTCTAACCCAGGAATGATCATCACAGGCACTACTGACATACTGGGCGGGATGCCAGTAACACCTCCTGATTTGTGACAACCAAAAATGTCCACAGACATTGCCCAATGTCCCTTTGGTGGATTTTCTTTGGTAAGGAATCTTTTCTACATATTAAGCTATTTTTCTTTTTTCTTAAATTTCAATACTTAAATTATACATAATCACTGTCTACAATAATGATGCATAACTAATGTTCTCAAATGTTTAGTGGCTTACAACAAATACTAATTTTTCTCACTCTGAGAACTGGGTGTCAGATGGTATTTGGCTGAGCTTGGCTGAGCTTGGCTGGATCTAGCCAGCATAGTTCTGAGATACAGCTCAAGTTAAAGTACATTTCATGTGTTTCATGTTGCGACCTAGGTTAAAGGGGCAGTAGCTGGCTGGGGTATGGTCTTCTCCTGGTGTCAGGAGCACAACAAGTCAACTAAAAACATGTATGCACACTTCTAGCCTCCACTTGTATTGAATGCTCTAACATCTAGTTGACAAAAATCAAGTGATGTACTAAGACCAAGAAAAGGCAAGAAAGTCATTCTGTCTACCGTCTGTCCATGGCAAAGGTGTGGAATGAAGAATTGAAACCAGTAGTTCAATCTAACACATTCACCACCTGGTCAATTATATGTACAGCCTGGTTTGTAGATTTAGGCAAATTACTTATTTCTATAATGCTGCACCATTATATATAATTATTTATATAACTATATCCCACCCATACTGAGATCTGCATGGTACCTAGACAAATACATAGTTCATAAGTGTTTAAAGAATAAATAGATGATCAAGATATTTATAACCATGATTTGAAAATTTATATTTTTAAATTGTAAATATGGCATTTTAGTACATTAAGTACATAGTATTTTATATATTAAAGTTAAATGGCATTATTATAAAAACAAAGTTGTAAAGTTATGAATAACTAAAAGAAAATCAATATGGCATTTTAGTACATTAAGTACATAGTATTTTATATATTAAAGTTAAATGGCATTATAAAAACAAAGTTGTAAAGTTATGAATAACTAAAAGAAAATCTCAAAAATAGGAGGCAATTTTGTAATTTGTAAAGAATCATGTTTCCCATGAAATGAACTAATAACACTTATTGCTACTTGGCTTGATATTGATTCTAAAAGTTCTCTTCCTTGGATACTTGCATTCATGATTTTTCTCTTGCTAATAACTTAAACCTTCTTTTATAGATACTATTAAATAAATATAGAAGAGGAAAATAATCTTTATTATTTTTCTACAAGTACTTTTGACTTCGAGGTACTACTTGAATGACTAATTATTATTCACAAAAATCTAGCTCTCAGAACTTCCTACCTCTCCTTTGTCTCCTTTACTCAATAATTCTATAAATGCCCAACTGCATAAAAATCAAAAGCAAATATTGGAATGACATCACAGCTTGCTTTTACATAATGAGTAAAGATAGAATTCGATTACAATATCATTCCCCTTTGAAAAGAAAATTCAAATTTTAAAAATAGTTCAACAAATTGAAGTAGCAACAATTTGTGTTCTACTTTGCTTCATTAAACAAATCAAAAAGGTAACTAACAAGTCTGAGTATTAAGACAGTAGAGTTTGTAACTGAACAACTAGTAAATGTAAGTATATAGATATAAATGGATATAAGAAAGAGATGGAAAGAGAAAGACAAAATCAGAGATACAGAGATGTCTCTCGGGCTACATCTGTTTGACTATTCATCACAAGAACAAGGCTTTTTAATATGCACATGGACTATGAGTAATAAAAATAATTGCAATGTATTGAGTTCTTACTATGTGCCATTCTTATTTTTCTTCTATATCCTATAGTTCTCACAGTAACTCTGTGAGGTAGGTTTTATAATTGTTGGTATGTGTGTCTAGCTTCATGTAAGAAATAAGATGCAAAAAAGTAAAAGTAGCTTACTTCTCAAGCTAATAAAAAGTAGTTCAAGTTTTGATGGCCAGATTAGTTTCCAAAGCTCATAATTATTTTTCATATACCATGATGCTTTTCCCTACACTGTGATTTCTTTTCTACTTGTAATTGCTTTATATCCAACAATCTCTGCACCTTCCTCGGAGATCAGGTCTCACAATTCCAAATGTTCCATTGCCTGACATTGATCTGATTCTTTGACTTGAACCTTGAAAAATATTCTTGAACCTATATTCTTACCAGGCCCCAAATCAAATTCAAACAGATACAAAGCCCATGTAAATTCAGCCATATTTTCCATGAACTCTAATAGAAACAATTTTTAACTAAAAAACCTTCTTTCAAACACCTGCATCATTATCTGGAAGGCTCCAAGAAGAAGTATGCCTCGGAACCAACACATAAAAGTTAAGCTTCCTCCACACCTCAATTTCCTTCTCAGCTGCAACTCCTCTTCTGGAACCTTCTCTTTCTGCCCCATATCTTTCAGGTCTCAGGAATTAGGTGCCTGTCTCATTTTGCCATACATTTCATTTTCCTTTGTGTACCCAATAAGTAGGTAATTTTTAGTTATAGTTTAATAACAGGTGCATCTCACACATATACTCACATAAAATTACTAAACTGGTTGTAACCAGTTATGATAAATAGAAAACATTTTTCTAATTATTACAAGTTTTTGTTTTACTAACTAGGGTTATGCACCTGTCCCAAGCTAATGCTCTAAAAAAAAAAATGATCAAATGCTTAGAATTCTGTCATTCCCATGATTCTATCAACCTATAGCTTTTCTGAGACTTTGATATCTAGGGCTCAAGCAACTTCTTATATATACCATCAATCATGTTTTTAAAATCTTCTTTACCTGGTATAGGATTTCTTAAAAAGAGATAGATAGAGAGATAGATAGATAGATAGATAGATAGATAGATAGATAGATAGATAGAT
>NW_007733012.1:74895-76862 GCF_000696425.1 Galeopterus variegatus | reverse complement strand
CTTTCAAGGATAAAGGTGGAAGGTAATATCAGCAAGACTGCAGAATAGGAAGCCCTAAACTCTCTGTTTCCATGGACAAACTGATTCAACAGTAATACATGGACCAATTTCCATTCTGAGAAATTGAGAAAATAGGTGAGGGGCTCCTTCACTCCAGGCAAGCACAAAACCAGCCACATTGAAGCCAGTAGGAAAATCAGAGACACCCTTTTTACCATAATCCCTCCCCCAAGTATAGCAGCATATTATTGGAAGGAAACTCCCAGGTCCCAGCTTCTTCCTTGGAAGGAAAGGAGAGGACTGGGCTGTATGTCCAAAGTTGTGATTTTTCTGGAAGTTACTCTAGACACCTGGGGGCCATTAAAAACAAAAACAGTTGTTGGGACAAACACACAATCCCTCAGCATAGCACTTTCCTTCTAGCTCAGCACAAGATGACTGGCAAAACTCTCAATTCCTGGCTTAACTTGGGGAGAAAAAGAGAAGACTGAAATATATGCCCCAAATTCAGACTTTNAGATAGATAGATAGATAGATAGATAGATAGATAGATAGATAGAAAGTCAACTTTCTATACTAGTTTAATTTAGTAATATCAGAAATAATTTCCCTGAGGAAGATCCTAGAAAATATTTCTTGAGTCCAGCCAAATGCAATATAATCATGCCTTTGCACAAGAAAAAAAAGTCCTTCCTTTTAAGAGGGCATGAGTTGGGGAAATTGTTTTCAGGGTCTATCTTCTCAATAAAGTTCTGAGGAAATTCTCTTAAATTAACAACCTGAATCATCATATAAAGTACCCAAGAGTCACTATCTTCCTGGTGCATCAGCCCCAAACAGCAATAATTTCATGAGTTTTTAGCCTCCAGTATTCTCTTGGCCCTTATCAGAATTGTAACATAAAAAACTCTTTCAAGGATAAAGGTGGAAGGTAATATCAGCAAGACTGCAGAATAGGAAGCCCTAAACTNTTTCAGGTAACTACCCAAGGGATTGGCTTCACTTTCATCAGGCTCAGAGCACAGATGAGACCCAGAATACTCTAGATGCCTGAGGGCCACTGAGAACTTGGGCATGCTGCTCCCCCAGAAGACCCATGGCACAGCAGACAGACACCAGAGGAAAAAAGAGATTATGAAAAGAAAGAGAAGAAGAAAGAGAAAAAGAGAGAGAGGGAGGGAGGGAGGGAAAAGAAAAAAAAAAAGAAAATGGCAAGTTTTTTAAATTAGGAATTTATACACACAAGTCCAGAGAAAACGCATACACAGAGAAGGTTTGGGAGGCCACAGAATCTCTGGTTGGGCTGACTAGTAAAGGTCTTCTTCTGTACAAGCCCAGTCAATAAATACTAGGAAAGGCAATGGTACTTTCTGATATGCAGATGCCAACACAGAGTCAAGGAAAATGAAAAAAACAGAGAAACATGGCCCCCAAAAGGGAATGTAATAAAGCCCCAGAAACTGACTCTAATAAAAAGGAGATACATAAATTACCTGACAGAAAATTTAAAATAATCATCATAAAGATGCTCAACAAACTCAGGAAAGAAATGCATAAACAAAGTGAATATTTCAATGAAAAGATATAAAATACAAAAAGGAACCAAACAGAAATCCTAGAGTTGAAGAATACACTAAGAGTACTGAAAAATTCACTATAAGGATTTAACAACAAACTAGATCAAGTAGAAGATCAAATCAGCAAACTCAAGTACAGGTCATTGGAAATTATCTAACAAAAGAATCAAAAAGTTAAAAAAAATTTAAAGAGTAAATAAAGCCTAAGGAGCTCATAGGATACCATCAAGCAAACCAATATATAAATTGTGAAGGAGAAAATGGACATCAGATCCTGTAAGCCTATTGGATGCAAAATAAGATGAAGCCAAAGAAATCCATGCCACGAAACATAATCAAATTGTCACAGTAAAAGAGAGAATTTTGAAAACAGCAATGGAAAAACAACAC
>NW_007733012.1:72804-73359 GCF_000696425.1 Galeopterus variegatus | reverse complement strand
ACCAATGGTTGGATTGACATGAGTTTTAAATTTAGAACCAAGTAAAGTACAGAGAAAATATCTGTATACACGGCATCCAATATGATGGTATATCGTTGGATCAAATAGTTCATGAAGTGGCCACATTATTCCTAGAGTGCAACTAATGTGTCCTGGGGCCAACAGTTGGCACAGAGCTTCCTGTTCTGTCACTTCTTCATTGTAGCAGATATAGCAATTTCCTTGGTTAGTCACATATGCATTGGTTTTTTGAGAATCACTCTTGGAAGCTCAGCCTAGAGCCTATCCTTCCGAACCTCCCAAGATTGCTGAGTGCACAGAATTAACTGTATTACATCTCTTTTTAATACAGTATGTTATTGACAAACAAATCCTATTTATTCAATTTTGTAAATGTAACCAGATGCCACTGGATTCCTACTTCATGATATGCTAAATAAGTTCCAAAGAGACTAGAACTTAAGTGTGAAAGACAAAACTATAAGTATTAGAAGAAAATATAGGTTAGAACCTTTATGTCCTCAGGATACATAGAGTTTTTTGTTTGTTTGTTTT
>NW_007733012.1:69196-71987 GCF_000696425.1 Galeopterus variegatus | reverse complement strand
AACCCTCGGCGGGAGCACCACTGCGCTCCCAAGCGGCGCACTCTCCAGTGTGCCACCGGGCTGGCCCCATAGAGTTTTATTTAAAAGTAAAACATCAGTACTAGCCATAAGAGAAAAGATTTATAAATTTGACTACTTAAAAATTAAAAACTTAATTTAAAAAATAAAGTAAAATACAAGACAAAAACTAGGCAAAAATATTTGAAAGACATAAGTGAAAAGGAAAATGTCACCTAGATTATATTTTTTTAAAAGACAGCCTTTTGAAATGTGAGTAAAAGGCATTTTACAGAAGAGAAAACACAAATGGCCAATATACTTATAAAAAAGATGCTTAACCAATTTAGCAATCAACGAAATGGTAATTAAAATCACAGTGACATTCCATTTTACACATACTATATGGTCCAAACTTACAAAATTGTATAATTCTGAAAATGGGGTGGTCGAAGAAGGCTTATTAACAAGGGAAAGTTTCATTAATGGATGGCTTCCAAACTGTAGTACATAAGCATGCCCTCAGGTACTGGATGAAAAATGAAACCAGTTGATATATTTTGTAAGGATAATTAGAAATCAGGAACTAAGATTAAAAAAAAAAGAAAAGTGAAGCTGAGCATGGATGTTTTTAGGATGTAGCATTCAGGAAAATGAAGGAAGCTGAAGCAAAAGAGATAATGATGCCTTACAATCACATACCACCCTGCAGGATTGGAGAGAGATGACCTTTGTGCAAAAGGAGCCAGAGCTATCAACATTCTAAGTGTTCTGATAAGAGGTCATACTAGGTGGAGGGGTTAGAGTCAGAATTATGAGGGTTTTTACCCATTTAAATCTGACTTGGGGAGAGGAGACAAGTAGAGAGACAGTGTTGGCTAAAGTTATTTCTATCTTCCAAGCCCAAATTATTCTGTGTCTACAAAGCCATTAGTAGACAAGGAAAGCAACAGCTAGAGCACATTATAATTTTCATACTGAAATTAATAGGACAGGTAAAAATTACGGAAAAGTTTTCCATTCTTTCAAGTGAATAAGGTGAAATTCTTGAAATATCTGAGAGTATAAAAAGCCTCTACCTTTATTTTTCTGAAGTATATATGAAAGATGAGAAACGTTTAGCCAATCGAAAATAAAACTATTGTAACTTGGATTTTAAAAAAGCCAGCTGCAAATGTTAGGCTCTGAGAACTAGTCGGCTGGGATACTGAACTGAGGAAAGAAAAAAGTTACAGTCCCTCATCTAATCTATTCCTCTTATTTGAGAGAGTAAGGACGATCTGAGTCTTTACACAATCTATGAAACAAGTAGGTTAGTTGTGTTCTCTCTCTCACTCTCACTTTTTCTTACCCTCAGATAAATTATTTCTTTGTGTTTCATGATTGATACATCTGACTAATCATATCCTGGTTCTTATTGGGTTTCGACCTTGAGTAATCATTAAAGATAGCCTAATCACCAAGAAGAAAGAAGTAGTTTATTTAGACCAATAACTTCCTAAACCTTTGAAAAATTATAATTCTGTTCCCAGTGACTATTCCTCTAACCTCCCCCCCCCCCCCCAAAAAAACTGCCTTCTTCTTCCCAATTTCTTTTTATTCTGAAGTACACGCCTATGTCTAGGAACTCATAGCATTTTCATTCCTGTGGGCACTTGTTCCTGAAAAGTGAGAGAAAGCAGTTCTACCTTAAACTCTAAAACCACAAACTTAATAGAAATATGACAGAATTGTCTCTGGGTACCCAAATTAATATTAATTACCAGATTTCAAATACGAAAGCTTTAAAAGCTTGGATTCGGAAAACAAATGCTGTTTTTGGTTGGGTTTCCTAGAAACAGAAACAGACAGGATTCACAAGTTCTTTAGGATAAGCCTGACAGTGAGGAAAGAAAGATAGGAAAAGGGAAGGAACCAAACACTGATGTGATTTAGCTTTGGGCAGATCCTAGGGAAAGTCAAGGGGGTTCAGGATCACAAAACTCACCACAGAATGGGCCTGCCTTAAGGCAAAGGAACCAACTTTTAAGCTCCATGAATAAATGAGTGTTTCCCACCTGGGGTTGAGTGTGATAATTTGCCAGGTGGTCTCAAGAGGTTGCTCCCATCGGTCAAGCGGCATCCCTCACTCAAAGTCAGGGCTGGCTTCCTGAGCATGCAGCCTGTGCAGTCACACAGCACCTACACTCAGAAGGACCAGTGAATGCTTGGTTCAATGCTCTTCTGTTCATATTTTAAAATTCTTAATAATATTGTCCTTGAAGTTGTTAACTCCAACAAGACAAATGGAGTGTTTGTGTGAGCACAGGAGTTGCATGTAATATGTATGTATGTCATTTATTGCTGCCCCAATTGTTTATAGCACGTACAATGCTCCATGAGTACAGAACTCCAGTGGACCCAGGTCATGTGGGTTCAGTACAAGATAAATGTGTTACATGTCCCACTAAGTTGGGGCGCTGACAGCCTGGGACGCTACAGTCTTCATTCCAACCAGAACTTGCTCAGAACAAAGAAAGAAGGCAACTGTGTACTTAGAAATACAAATGACCAAAAAAACCCTAATGTATCCTTTTTGACTCCTATTAGTTCCTTGTATTAGCCAACTATTACTCTAAAAATGAGGAAAGAAGGAAAAGGAAAGAAAAGGCCATCAGTAGTTTCTTTACTTTATAGTTCTTCCTTATTCATGAGTAATGTAGAGTGTTGGTGGAATGTATGTGAATCAAGAAGTAAAATGAATAGTTGAATTAGTTTTGTGCAGTGTTTCCACTTGTCTGGTAAGAATGAGATA